>NW_026068237.1:630893-649437 GCF_014885135.2 Alexandromys fortis
AATATTTATTTATTTATTATGTATACAATATTCTGTCTGTATGCCTGAAGGCCAGAAGAGGGCGCCAAACCTCATTCCAGATGGTTGTGAGCCACCATGTGGTTGCTGGGAATTGAACTCAGGACCTTTGGAAGGGCAGGCAATGCTCTTAACCACTGAGCCATCTCTCCAGCCCAGGAATTTTTTATATTGATACAATTTTAGGATATATTTATCATATTGCACCTAGACACTTCTAACTCTGATCAAGATACTTATATATTGTATACATTTTGAGGTCATTGTCCTCATTTGCTGTACAGCTGTTTAAAATTGTTTAATATTCTAATTTGAGGCCCTACTCTTTAAGCTAAGTAGGTATTAAGAATTGTAGGTCAATAGTCATCTATATTTGTCATACTTATAGTTAGACTAATCAGGTTCTTTAGATATATAGAGATTGTATTCTGCATAGTGGTTGTAATCTTCAACCACTTCAAAGAACTGTAGAATATGGCATTTAGATAACTTAGGGTTCTATTGACATAAGATACAATTGCTCCTGGTAACACTGATCTATTCCCAAGAGCACTGAAGACACTCTACTTGGAGCTTGTTTTCTTTTTGGCAAAACTGGCCTTTGGGCAAGGAACTGCTCCTGCATTGACCACTGACAAAATGCGTGGTGTCCAGACTGGACAAGCAGGATACAAGAAAAAAAGACTGTCAAATCTTTCCAAGACAGGGTAAGATGGATTTTGAAAATTTTCCTGCCTCTGAAAATGGTCTGTCAGTTACTCTAGGCCTTAGCCAAAGTTGGTTGCTCCAACGTTGCAAATAAGACTTTGGGTGATTGCCTAGGTAGCTAGCTGTCATTTGTTGCACATTGTGGAAGTTGCTTGATTACACTTCCCATTTACTTAAGTAATATTATTTCTCTCCTCAGGTCTTCGATGGGGTTGAAGACTTGATAGTTGTAGTTATTTTCCTCTCATAACTTTGCCAAGCCATTTCTAATACAAGACTTAGACTCCTTAGGATAGGATAATTATTGAAACATTTATCATATGTTTCTTGCTTGATATTGTTTTTTGCTGGTTGTAATTCTAATTTTTTTATTATTTATTTATTAAAGATTTCTGTCTCTTCCCCACCACCGCCTCCCATTTCCCTTCCCCTCCCCCAATTAAGTCCCCCTCCCTCATCAGCCCAAAGAGCCATCAGGGTTCCCTGCCCTGTGGGAAGTCCAAGGACCACCCACCTCCATCTAGGTCTAGTACGGTGAGCATCCAAACTGCCTAGGCTCCCACAAAGCCAATACGTGCAGTAGGATCAAAAACCCATTGCCATTGTTCTTGAGTTCTCAGTAGTCTTCATTGTCCGCTATGCTCAGCAAGACCGGTTTTATCCCAGGCTTTTTCAGACCCAGGTCAGCTGGCCTTGGTGAGTTCCCGACAGAATGTCCCCATTGTCTCAGTGTGTTGGTGCACCCCTCGCGGTCCTGAGTTCCTTGCTCGTGCTCTCTCTCCTTCTTCTCCTGATTTGGACCTTGAGATTTCAGTCTGGTGCTCCAATGTGTGTCTCTATCTCCTTTCATCGCCTGATGAAGGTTAATATTCAGGAGGATGCCTATATGTTTTTCTTTGGGTTCTCCTTCTTATTTAGCTTCTCTAAGATCATGTGTAATTCTAATTTTTTAAAAATATTTATTTATTATTTATTATGTATACAATAGTCTATCTGTGTGTATGCCGAAGGCCAGAAGAGGGCACCAGACCTTATTACAGATGGTTGTGAGCCACCATGTGGTTGCTTAACCACTGAGCCATCTCTCCAGCCCCTGTAATTCTAATTTTTATACTTGATATTTGTTCTTACTATATATAGTTTTGTATTGGGTTTGGAACTCTCTTATTTAGACAAAAGGGGGTGGTGCTATGGGAACTCCTTCAGTGAATAGCCTTTAAGATACCAGCCCACTTGGACATGACCTCTTGTATTATTAATGCAGACATAAAGCTTGCACAGTAGCTCACTCTCTCTCTCTTTTGGCTGCTGGATTTGGTTGCTGTTCCCTGCTCGTACAGAGGGCTGTGATCTGTGTGGGACTACTTGATCATGTTCATCTACAGGAAAGTACCCATCAGAAGCACCAGTCCCATTCCCTTTCCTCAGTGTGGGTGCACACACATTCGCAGTGCACACACACAGTTGCCTCAGAAGAATCAAGAACAAACCCAAGAAGAAAGCCCAGGAAATGTGGGCCCAGGGAGTAATCAACCCTAGGTTTTCACACCTGTCAATCTCTTCTCAGATGGAGACTAACACTAGCAGGTGAGGAAACCAAGGCCCAGAAGTTCAGTAACTTGTCTGGGTTCTAATTGCTGTAAAGACCAGAGAGAGAACCTAGTCTTGCAGAGTCCAGAGTCTGGATGTAGAATCCCTGGACTCTGCTGTCTGTCTCCGAGGAGGAATTGCAGGTGCTCAGTAGGGAGGCTCCAGAAGACGCAGGCATGGTTTCTAGTTGGGGAAGGCACTTAGAGAAAGCAGCACCTAAGGAAGGTGGAGCAACTTCTTCATTCAGAGGTGGGACACTTGGAGAATGTGGCTAACAGGTAGAGAAATCGGCTGCCAAACCAAAGCAATAGAGGAGACCTGAAGACACAACAACCTGAGACCATGGGGAGCAGCCAATAGCAAGCGCCTTTCCCTAGCAATCAATACCTGCTGCCTCCTTCGCCCTGGGAACAAGCAAGAGTGGTCCCTCCCACTTGACTCCTTCCCAGGCTTTGTTTGGCATTTGACACATTGGCCTACTTCACAAGCCTCTGCAGCTGGAGCGTACCTCCTTGGCAGAGGTCTCTTCTTTCATGCTGCTTACTCTGGGCCATCAGACAGGAAATCGTCTGCCAGGGAGCTCTGTGTGCTTCCAGGGACAACGTGAGTCTTGCCCAGTCAGCTGAAGTTCCTTCAGGGCCTGCTCTCGGGAAGGTCCAGCTGTGGCGCAGCCTGAGGCTGAGGAGGCAGCTGCTTGCTCACATCTCAGTGGGCAGAAAACAGAGATTTAGCTCTCTCCCTTTTCTCTTTTGTTCGTCTGAAACCCTAGCCCTTGGAGTGGATCTGCCCATATACAGGAGGGGTCTTTGCTATTAAGCTAATTGTCCCTGGAAACACCCTTACCAACACACCCACGAGTGAGCCCAGCCATTAGTTTTTCAAATCAAGTGGACGGTCAAAAGGGACCACCCCAAGCAATCGTCAATGTGTTCTGGAAGCATCTCTCAGATGCACCCAAGAATAAAGCTTTACCATCTTCCCAGATAAGCCCTACCCCAGGCAAGGGGCACCTAACATCAGTCACCCCAGCAAAGGTCCATGTGGACCGATAGTCCATCCCTCTTTCAATCAACAAACTCTTCCTGAGTACCTAGAACGGTGTTTAGGGATGCCGTATCTGCTTGGCTATTAGGGCTGACGGACACTGGTGGAGTCATCTTGTGGGACTCCTCCTCCACATGACCAAAGTGACCTCATAAAGGTCATCCTCTCTTTCTGGATTCCCTGTCCTTAAGGGCGATACCACAAAGAACTTCCTTGTCCTCTTGGTTTACACCCGGTCCAGTCAGCTGCCTTTCAAAGGCCTTTCCTGTCTCACCTGTGCTAAGAACCCGCTGGGAGAGTATGGGTGTTGGCCCGCACCTCCCCACTTCCAGCCTTACCATCACTCTGGAGGTTTCCCCACTGCCCTGGGGGCAAAGGGCCAAAGTCCCATGATGTGACCTGAGTTGTGTGCCTCCCCAAATGCCTTGGCTGAACCCACCACCTGTGATATAACCATTGGAAAATGGGCCTTTAGCAGCTCTTGGAGATGACACTTTAGGGGCGGAGTCCTGACCCAATGGTACTGGTGTCCCTGTAAGAGGAGACACTGGAGAATTCTCAGTCATTTGAGGACACAGCAAGACTTTTTGTGTGGCTTTTACTAGGGAGACAGACATTGAGGTTGTGGCCTCTTGGAGAGACATAACAAGAGAAGCAGAAATAAAAATTCCAGGTCAAGGTTTGTTTGTTTGTTTTTCTTAAAAGGCTTTTTAATCCCTAACAATAGACAGCTTCTACTTCTCTGTAAGTTTTTATTTTTTGGAAATTCAGCCTATCCACCGCCCCCATGCAACCGTCTCTCTGCCTGTCATACCAAAGAGAGCAGAGGAAGGTGGGAAGTCTACTCTCACTCAGTCAACCAACAATTACAGAGACAGACTCAGCCCCTGCTGTAGAAGGGACACCTTTAAACCTGTAAACAAACCTCTCAGAGTGGTTGGTCCCCCGACTCTGGGGCTCTTCCCCACCTGAGAAGTCTGTAACACTTGCCAACAAACACGTCCATTTTACACTGCATTTCTGCTCTACAGATCTAATGGACAGAGAAAAAGAACACACCTGCCAATTGTTATCCAGGCAAACCAGTGTCTGTTTACCCTAGACGGGGCCCCAAGGACAAGCCAAAGCAAGGACCCAACCTAAGTTTACCTTGGCAAACTAGTGGGTTCTGTGGGATGCCATAAGGGAGGATGGACTACTCAAAGGCAGCATCACCGAGATCTCCCCCGCCCCAGCATGGCCTGGACTCAGACTCCAGGAGTGCACTGGATGACAGTCTGGAGAGTCCCCTCTCAGCAGTAATCACTGCTTTTATAACCATGAGAACGGGACTTGTGAAGTTTATTTCTGGAATCTCATGAGACTCCCTCTTCCCTCCAGGATGGGATGTTTAAATTCGGAAGCTGCAATACAACAAGGCACCTGCACTGTGAGCTTTGACCTTAGACTCATAGAGATGTGGCTACAGATGACCTTCTCTGAAGTCCTGTTGGTGCTGACCCCAACGAGGGATGCTCTCAGTGTCCACACCCCAGCGGGGGATGTCCTCAGTGTCCACACCCCAGCGGGGGATGTCCTCAGTGTCCACACCCCAGCAGGGGATGTCCTCAGTGTCCACACCCCAGCGGGGGATGTCCTCAGTGTCCACACCCCAGCAGGGGATGTCCTCAGAGTCCACACCCATCTAACTCCCCACTGGGGGAGATGCTCTCAGTGTCCACACCCATCTAACTTCCCAGCGGGGGAGATGCTCTCAGTGTCCACGCCCACCCTGACTCCCAGCAGGGGATGTCCTCAGTGTCCACACCTACCCCAGATTCACTATAGCTGTTGCTAAGAACTGAACCCATGCACACTCTCCCATGTGCAATGCCCTTTGAGAAGGCTTCTACCAGATTCCTGGTGGAGCTTAGAATTTTTTGTCTCTACTTTCCATTCTGTCAAAGGACAGCTCTCTTTTTTTTTTAATGAAAAATTACCTACTTTTAAGAAATTATTATTTCTGTTTTATGTGCATTGATGGTTTGCCATGGGTGTTGGGTACCCTGGAACTGG
Source organism: Alexandromys fortis (assembly GCF_014885135.2). NCBI lineage: Eukaryota > Metazoa > Chordata > Mammalia > Rodentia > Cricetidae > Alexandromys > Alexandromys fortis. The sequence continues at coordinate 636,309 of NW_026068237.1, forward strand.
AGTTACACACAGTTGTGAGCTGCCATGTGGGTGTTGGGAATTGAGCCTGGGTCCTCTGGAAGAGCAATCAGTGCTCTTAACCACTGAACTATCTCCCTAGCCCCAAAGGTCAGTTTTGAGATGCATTTTGTACAATTTCTTGGTCTTCTCAAAGTGAGCTCCATTTGCTCTCAAGTACACCCAGCTCGACTAGCGCCTTCCCTGGCTTGCCTTCTCATGAGTCTGGGGCCTTTCTCTCCTCACGCTCTCGTCCTGAGGTTGCTGAAGGATCAAACAATTCCCCGTTCTTGCGTTGTTGCCTCAAGGCACCCAAATCAAGACAACTCCGTTTTCCTCCCCAGAAGAGCAGGTTCTTCCCCTCTTTCTCCCTACACCACTCGCCATTGGTGCTGTAAAGGCCTAGGTCCAAGTTAGCTTTGCTTACTAAGGACACAACCTAGCATCACATGAAAGGATAGGCTCAGTTGAGGAACTGAGCATATTGGCCTGTGGGATGTTGGTGGGAGATTATCTTAATAATTGAAGATGTAAGAGAGCCCAACCAGCCTACTGTGGGCAGTACCGTTCCCTGGAAAGGTGATTCTGGGCAGGATAAGAAGGCCAGCTAAGCATGTTTGTGTATGTAAGGCAGAGAACAAATCAGCCAGCAGCATTCCTCTACAGTGTCTTCTTCAAGTTCCCGCCTTGGCTTCCTTCCATGACTGACTATGATCAGGAAGTGTAAACCCTTTCCTCTTCCAAGTTGCTTTTGGTTGGAGTGTTTTATCATAGAACTAGAAAGGAAGCCAGGACAGTGCCATCTCCTTCACTTCCTGTGCTCTAGGAGATAAAATGCACCTGTGCTTGTCCCTGAGTATATGCTCCGCTTGGTGAATGCAGCTGGTCCCCCATTCGCTTGGCATTTGCAGCAGGTCCTCTGTTCGCTTGGTGTGTGCAGCAGGTCCCCCATTTGCTTGGCGAATGCAGCTGGTCCCCCGTTCGCTTGGCATATGCAGCAGGTCCCCCGTTTGCTTGGCGTATGCAGCGGGTCCCCCATTCGCTTGGCATATGCAGCAGGTCCTCCGTTCACTTGGCGTATGCAGCAGGTCCCCCATGGGTGCTGTGTAATAAATGAACAGAAGCAAGGTGCTTGCTATAAATACACCCAAGAAATGGGTAGAGGGAACTTTCTCAACCTTATAAAGGACATTATGAAAGCAACAACAGAAAAACCATAGTCCATCATACCCTGTGTTGAACAGTCAGAAGCTTCCCCGCCAGTGGTCAGGAATGTTCTCAGAATGCTTCCTCTTGATGCTTCTTTTCAACACCAAGTCAAAAGTTATAGTCAGAGAATCAGAACAATTTCCATTCTCCTGTGAAAAGGATCAATTATTTATTTTTGAATTGACAAAATTATATATATTTATGGTACACAACATGCTGTTTTGAAATATGCATACATGTCAGAATGCCTAAATCAAAGTTGTGAACACCTTACCCCATGTCTTTAGCATTATTTGTGGCAGGAATGCTTTAAAGCTATTCTTAGCACATTTCAAGTACACAATACTCTGCATCTTTAGATATTAAGTATAGCTCTTTTGTAGTAGGATGGAGACCATTACAGAATCCCACAGCTGGTCAAGATGCGAACAACAGATTGTGGGGTATCCAGTCCAAATGGATACAACTACAACATAACTTCTATGCTGAAGGTTCAGGGAACATCTCGGAATAGGGGTAGAAAGATTGGGAGAGTCATGTGCTATGAGACTGTGTCTTCTATGTGTGACAGGGATGTTGCATCCATGAAATTTTAACAATGTGGTTTCCTAAACAAGACACAGACAATAGGAACACCCAGGGACATGCCAATGTGGATGGGAGAAAATCTCACAAGGCCCCATCCTTAGAAGAAGAGCTACAGTTAATGGCTGCAGAGAAAGGGAGACTCAGTCTTCTCTAGGGATGAACCCCTGACAGGTTATCCAATTCCAGTGGTCAGCCCTAAATAAATACACATGTGAGAAACCCTAGGCAGACTCAAAAGGTTGTATTTATTTGTAACAATAGTGATTAAAGCATAAGAGGCCAATACTTTTAGGAGGGAGCAGAGGTCATGGGAAGAGTTGGAAGCAGGAGAAAGATGGATGGAAATGGCGCAAACATCGCACCTGTCTTAGTTAGGGTTATGATTGCCTACATGAACTCATAGAGATTGCAAACATAACACCTGTTTTAGTTAGGGTTATGACTGCCTACATGAACTCACAGAGATTGCAAACATAGTATCTGTCTTAGGGTTATGATTGCCTACATGAACTCACAGAGATTGCAAACATAGTACCTGTCTTAGTTAGGGTTATGATTGCCTATATGAACTCACAGAGATTGAGGCAGTATGCATAGGGCCCACATGGGTCTGTACAAAATGAGGTCCCAGAGCCGAAAGAAGTGAAAACATGACCCCTTCCCTAACCCAGAAGCCATCTCCAACTGTTAACTACCTGCCAATGAAAACTTAGTTTTCCCCAGTGGAGTCTCACTGGGGGAACGAATTACTCCTAAGGGGTTAAGCGTAGGCAGCATGCCCAGAAAACATGGCCAAAGAAAACAAACTCAGCGGCACCTCTTTCCTGTCTCATGTCAGGGCTTTAATTTTTTTTATCTTTTTATTTATTTATTTATTTATTTATCTATTTATTTATTTATCTATTTATTTATTTGTGTGTGTTTGTGTCTGTTCCTTTTACCCTGTATGTCCCTTGAGCATTCCTATGCCTTCCATCTTAGTGTTATGGCTTCCATCTTAGTGTTATATTGCTGAGTATATAAGACAGTGGCTCCCTGCATCTGTGTTTGCTTCAGGGGTCTTTTCCTGGGCTCTTTTCTATTGTTGTTCTATTTAGAAGTGTTAGTTTTTGTTTTATCTTATAATTTAATTATTTAAAAACTTTTAATTTATAGTAAAAACAAACATTCCTTTGCAAGTCTAGACTTTCAGGAGCCTACAAAGGCTTTGCAGATATTTATAGCCCAGTAAATGTTTTACCCCAGGGTGAGGCTTCAGGACTTCCTAACAGTTTCTTTTGAAGAATTTGGTCAATGGAAATCTCCTATATGTTCTTTAATTTAATGGGAAACAGTGATAAGTGGATGGCCTCAGAGAGCATAGGGTTCCTGATGTCTGGGATGGCTTGCCATCTTAAAGGAGCCTGAAAACATGTGACCATGGGGTGGTTCCTGGGGGATGGGAGAGCCATGTCTCAGGCGATGCAGAGGCTGTGAGGCCTCATGCAATCCTCTCGTCCTCACTAGGCCCCAGTGCCCTCTTTTTAGAAATGGCAGAATTAAGTTAGACATAATAAGAGCTCATGACACTAGCATCCTGTGCTTGAGACTTATTTCTGGGAAGAAAAGACACCAATCAAAACAGAGAGTTACGTTTAAGATTGTTCAGGGACCAGTGACACACACACACAGCAGGTGTAGGTGCTTGCCCCAAGTCCCAGGCCTTCAGTTCAGTTCCCAGAACCTGTTGACAGAGGTTTCTGTCCTGCCTGGTCCTGCAGTTGTTCAGTCCAAAGAAATACAAAGAGGTCTACATTAATTATAAACTGATTGGCTTATTAGCTCAGGATTTTTATTAACTCTTATAAGTTACATTAAACCATAATTCTTGTCTGTATTAGCCAGATGGCTTAGTACCTTTTATTAGCGAGGCATTCTCATCTTGCTTCCTCTGTGTCTGGTTGACAACTACAGACTGACTCTTTGCTCTTCCCAGAATTCTTCTTTTCTGGTCTCCCTGCCTCTACTTCCTGCCTGGTGGCCCTGCCTATACTTCCTGCCTGGCTATTGGCCAATCAGCATTTTATTAAAGCAATACAAGTGACAGAGTACAAGACCATTTTCCCACAGCACTTCCCCCCCTTTTTTTTCCAAAACAAGTACTTTGAATCTAATCTCCTTTGTTTACATTTTTCCTGACCATTATCCAATATCGACTTGTAACCAACACTCTAAACAAAGAAAAACATCCATAATCCATTTTTTTGGGAATGTGGGCATAGCTTTCTGAGCTACTTCCTGCTGATGCGGACCTAAAGAAAATTTAGAATTATGATCAAATCCTGACTGGAATATTCTGTGAAGCTTGATCATCTCAGACAGAAGTCTTGAATTTGTTCTGGATGTAGAATTCAGGCATCTTGGCCGTCTGCTCCTATCAGAGATTTCTTAGGTGGTCTTCCTTGATCAAACCTGATTTTCCTTAACCCAGAATAAATCCACAGCCTCTCATTACTGGTGCAAACAAAAACAAAGCATCTTCTCCAAAGTATTATATCTTTTGACTTAAATTTTGAAGTCAAGGCATTTTCAAAATATATATGTTTGAATTTGCAGGATTTGCAATCAAATGTCTTTTAGTAGCTGTTGTTCCTTCCTCAGCCATCAAACCATTCACAGACAATATAATAACATACATTATTCATATTCTCTGTGTATTTCCCATCTTTACAGGCTTTATTTTAAACTATTTTTTTTTTTTTTGCTTTTTAAATTTTTTTTTTTTTTGAGACAGGGTTTCTCTGTGTATCTTTGGCTGTCCTGAAACTTACTCTGTAGACCAGGATGTCCTTGAACTCACAGAAATCTGTCTACCTCTGCCTCCCATGCTGGGATTAAAGGCATATGCCACCACACCCAACTACTCTCTTTCTCTTTCTTTCTTTTTTTTTAAAGGACTTTATTCTTTTACTTTTCTCTCCCAAGCCTACACATATTTTTAAACACACTGTAAACGGTTTAGAGGTTTTCTTTGTCTGAATCTGTCTTTACTATATTTTCTGACCACATGAGTCTTTAAATTGCTAAGTGATATAGCTATGGCTAGGATTGAAACTGTGGCTTTGACAGCTGGATCCACCCCATTCCTTAGCTTTCTGAGAATCTAGCTTTGTGGCAGAGGTACCGGTAGGAGCCATGTTTATTGCCACAATTCTATGGAGTTTCAAGGTCCCTGTCACCACCAAGAAGCTTGCTGTCAGCTATTTATAAACACCATTTAAGTATTTGGAGGCAGGAGGGAGGCTCTTTAAAGAGCTGCAAGATTTTTGCAGCTAAAGCTGAATCAGAAAGCCTCTCTTAAATGAGACACACTTTCCTCTAGCAAACAGAACCCACCCGAGGAAATGCTGCCATCATGAAGCCATGCTTAACTCTCTTTCTTTTGTGTTTACAATTATTTCCCAAACTCTCTCAGGTCTTATGTGGATGTAATTGTCCACATTGGCACCATTTGTTGACAGAGGTTTCTGTCCTACCCAGTCCTGCAGTCCTTCAGTCCCAAAGAAATACACAGAGGTCTACATTAACTATAAACTGGTTGGCCTATTAGCTCAGGCTTCTTATTAACTCATATAGCTTACATTAAACCATAATACTTGACTGTGTTAGCTATGTGGCTTGGTACCTTTTATCAGTGAGGTATTCTCATCTTGCTTCCTCTGTGTCTGGATTACAACTACAGACTGACTCTTTGCTCTTCCCAGAATTCTCCTGTTCTGGCCTCCTTGCTTCTACTTCCTGCCTGGCTATTGGCCAATCAGCATTTTATTAAAGCAATACAAGTGACAGGGTACAAGACCATTGCCTCACAGCAAGAACCCCCATGTTAGAAGGTGAGAATGATTTCTTTAGACCTGTCTTTTGATCCCCACACTGGTACCATGGTATGTGCTTAGCCACACATCTATATACACTTGTTCATAAAATGTTGGTGGAGACTTCTCCTTCCTTTTCAGCTTCCCAGACCCAAAATAATTGCACAAACTGTATTAATTAAATAACCGCCTGGCCTATTAGCTTAGGCTTCTTATTAACCAATTTGTATTATTCTGTGTTGTTGAGCTGCAGGCTGTGTTGCTGCCACCCAGCTCCTGGCAGCCTGGCTAGCTTATGCCCCAAAATAACGACACACAAATTGTATTCATTTAAGCACTGCTTGGCCCATTAGTTGTAGCCTCTTAATGGCTAATTCTCACATCTTGCCTTAACCCATATTTAGTAATCTTTGTAGCACCAGTCTTACCGGGAAAGATTCAGCATGTCTGACCTGGTGGCTTGCTTCATCACGTCTGCTCCAGAGAGGAGAGCTATCGAGTCTGAGCTCACCTTCTCTTCCTCCCAGCATTCTGTTCTGTTTACTCCGCCTACCTAATTTTCTGTCCTATCAGGGCCAAGGCAGTTTCTTTATTTAATCAATAACCTTCCTCCATCACTGTATATTGCCACAAGGTTGTGGCTTACCAGCTATAGTTCAGTCTGGCACCTTTCTCCTTCTGTGGCTACATAGCATCTCCCTAACTCTGCCTTCTTCCCTCCTCTATCTGCTTGGAATTTCTTCCTTTCTCTATTCTGCTAAGCCACTGGCCAAAATAGCTTCTTTATTAACCAATGGCAATAAAACATATTCACAGCATACAGAGGGGAATCCCACATCAATAAAAGAAATTAAAATGTAATACAGTTAAAAAACCCATTTAATACAATATTAGCCATTAAAGAAAAAAGGCAAATCAACAAAAAGATCCTGAGAACTGGATAGAATTATGGCATTGTTTATGGACTCTCTGCTGGCATTTTATGTGGTCGCACCGCCTTTGCCTCTGAACACCTGGACAGGGATGAGGTGAAGCTATGTAGCTCTCCAAGTGATGACATTGCAGTTGCATTTTGTTTCCTTCTCTCTGCTCTTCTTACAGATTTTTTTTGATTTTCTACAACGAACACATATTGCTTTAATAATCAGAAAAAAAATAGCCAAATGTCACTGAAACAGCAGTTAATTCTATAAGGAATATGCAACAAATGAGAAAAAGTGTAAGTAATACGTGAAAGGAGAAGATGAATATTCAGATGGTGGTTATGTTGAAATGCAACATCACCTAATTATCAATTCATCTAATAACCAACTCTCTATAAATTCACATACACACAGCCTTTAGGTTTTATAATTTTGTCTATTAAATTAGTGGATTCTTTCTCACTTTGCTATCTTCGACATGCTAAACATTTTTGTCCCACTGTCTGAAGTTATTTCTTAATAGTCTATTCCTAAGAATTAAATTGGCACTATTTCATGGTACTAAAATAGTTTTTATTCCTAGCATATGCAATTGTTTCTTTTAAATCTACTTTTGAATAACTTAAGGGCTCATTGTGTTGTTTGTTAAAAATAATTTCCTTAGAATTTAATATTGAAATTAAAAGTGAAAACACACTTTTCTATGGTGTCTGAACACTATGAGGACCATTTGTTGTAATGTTAGCTTTTTTTTAAAAAAAAAAAAGTTAAGACCCTTCTTTATAAGTTAATTATGGACCAAGTAAGACATGGATGGAGTGCTAAATAAAACAAACAGAAACAAACAATCAAAAAGCAACCACCAATCAAACGAGAAAAAAATCCCACTTTTATGAAATAGTAACAGTTTTATCAGCATAAAATGCCAAGAAGATGCAAAAAAGCATGAGATACAGAAGTGGATTCAACACAGGATTGAATTTTAATTGACCACACTTATCTGTGAGTAAAAGGACAAGTGTTTAGACTGTTGTTAGGAATGATGCTGGCATGGTAAAGTAATGGTTGTAGATTCTCCTTAAATAGCATTGAGTAGTTGGCTAGGTTTCCAGTTCCAGGCATGTTTTCCTTCTTGATGACCAGGACTTAAAGCATGGTTGGGGAGCTGTTGGTTACAGCCGCTGTTGCACCCTTCGGGTCATGGCTTCATGCTACATGTCCTTCAGTGACATGTTCAGGACAGTTCCAGCTCAGGTGTCTCTGGGTCCTATTTCTGAAGTGTATGCTATCTTTACAATAGGGACTTACCTTCCACAAATGGTAGGTAACTGAAGACAGCAGAAGTAGGCTGTATGTTTTGCGAGTCTCTTTAATGGTCCTGGCCAATCATTCAAAGGACAGTTTTTCAATCCTGCTGCGTAGGTATTTATTTGTTAGGTGATCTTTGGCTCTTGGAAGGACCATTGTCAAGTCTGATGGAAAAAATTAATTAAGACTATATATGTGTATTTATACATAGAATTATGAGTATTTTATGGCTTTTTAGGTAAATGGTCAATAGTATGTTTCCTTATGGCCTTTTCAGACACTCTTATTGTTCTTTTACCCTCCTGTATTTACCTCCCTCTCCATTTTCTAAAGAGCCTCCCTTTTTCCATTTCCTGTGTCAGGTCACTTGTAGTTTGACATTCCCCTCTTCATTGCTCCCACCCTCACCCCCATATCCTGACAATTGTCCTTTTTTACTTTCCTGGTTTCTTCAGTTTATCCAGGCTAGGTACTCATATCTGAAGGATTGGAGTCAGGAACTTCCACTGAGAGAGAACATGGGACATTTGTCCTTCTGGATTTAACTTATCTCACTCAATACAATTTTCCTAGTTCCATCTATTTACCTGCAAAGTTCATGATTTCATTTTTCCTTACAGCTAAATAGTATTTTATAATGTATATGTACTGCATTTTCTTGATCAGTTCATCACCTGAAAGATATTTAGATTGTTTCCATTTCCTATCTACTGTGAATAAAGCAGTAACGAATATGGCTGGTCAAGTATCTGTGGAGTAAGATCTTGAGTCATTTAGGCAAATGCCGAGGTGTCATATAGCTGGGCCATATAGCAGATTACTTTTTATCTTTTTGAGAATCCTCCATACTGATTTCCATAGTGACCTTATCAGTTTGCCATCCCTCCAGCAGTGAGTGAGAGTTCCCTTTGCTCGGCATCCCCTCCAATAGTTGGTGTTAGTTGTTTCGTTGATGTTTGTTGCTCTGACTGAACTACAGAACTCCTCTTGTCTCTGCTCCCCATCACTGGAGTTACAGGAATACACCACTGCATTCAGTTTTTTAAAAATATGTGTCTGGGGATCCAGTTTAGGTCTTCATGCTTGTGCTCACTGCTGGGGCGATCTTCCCTGGCCTAGACTTTGTTCTCCTGTTTAAATTACTATACAATTTTGTTTTTAAGATTTATACTTGATTTTTCCATATCCAATTGTTATTGCCTTATTTCCATCATTATTAAGTCAACAAACTCTTGCTTCTTTTTGACAGTTGGTAGCTTAAGTTTCTTTTTTTTGATCCAGCCTATTCGGTGTTCTGTATGCTTCTTGAACCTTCATAGGTACTTCTTTCTTTAGGTTGGGAAAGTTTTCTTCTATAATTTTATTAAATATATTTTCTGGGCCGTTGAGTTGCACCTCTTCTCCTTCTTCTACTCCAATTATTCTTAGGTTTGGTCTTTTTATTGTGTCCCATATTTCCTGAATGTTTTGTGATGAGAATTTGTTGGTTTTGCTGTTTTCTTTGATCAGTGTGTTTATTTTCTCTATGGTATCTTCAGTATCTGATATTCTTTCTTCTATCTCTTGTATTCTGTTGGTAGTACTTGTCTCTGTAGTTCCTGTTCGTTTACCCAGATTTTCCATCTCCAATCTTCCCTCGGTTTGTGTTTTCTTCATTACTTCCATTTCATTCTTCAAGTCTTGAACTGCTTCCCGTACCTGTCTGATTGCTTTTTCATGTTTCTCTTGATTTTCTTGGGTATCTTTAAGCGATTTATTCATTTCCTCTACCTTTTTGTTTGTAATCTCTAATTGTTTATGGCAGTTTTTCACCTCCTGCTTAAGGTCTTCTATTATTTTCATATAATTCACTTTTGAGTCGATTTCTTCTAATTCTTCTGGAGTAGGGTGTACAATTCTTCTTATTTCGGGATCCCTTGATTCTGGTGAAGTCATGTTGCCTTTCAGGTTGTTGGAGGAAGTCTTGCATTGGCGCCTTCCCATCTCCTCCTTCAAATGGAGCCAGGAGAGGCCTGGTGTCTTGGTCCAGACTTTGCTGTGAATGAGTCTCTGGGTGTATCTTTTCAGTGTAGAAGCAGGGACCGTCCCGTTGAGCTGGAACTCCCCAGCACCCAAACATGGACTACCGTCCAGATGGAACTCCTCAGGACCGCTCTGGGTTGGTTGTGGATGCAAGCCTGATGTCTCTCCTGGTGCGGGGTTCGGATCTCCTTGCTGCTTGGGTGACTTGTAATCAAAGGACCTACCTAGCTCGCTGCAGGCAGGCTAGCGGGGACAAAGGAGCTAGCACCCTCCCGTTTGCCCTGCCGATTCGGATTTGGTCCTAGAGCCCAAACAGGCTGGGCTGGGAGATGTTATGTGGTCAAAGAGGGAAGGGAGTCAGACGAAGGGGGGGGTAGGGTTGTGGATGCAAGCTGAATGGGATAGAAAGAGAGAGGAAGTATCGGGCAGAGTAGCCCCTGAGGATGACCAGGAAGTGTATAGGAGGGGTGTCTGAGTTCCCTGTCCCGGGCTGCTGCCGCGGTCAGAAACTCACTCACCCCAGTGATGTCTCTCCTGGTGCCTGGACCGGAACTCCTTGCTGCTTGCCTTATCTCGTAAACAAAGGACCTACCTAGCTCGCTGCAGGCAGGCTAGTGGGGACAAAGGAGCTAGCACCCTCCCGTTTGCCCTGCCGATTCGGATTTGGTCCTAGAGCCCGAACAGGCTGGGCTGGGAGATGTTATGTGGTCAGAGAGGGAAGGGAGTCAGACGGGGGGGGGGGTAGGGTTGTGGATGCAAGCTGGGTGGGATAGAAAGAGAGAGGAAGTATCGGGCAGAGTAGCCCCTGAGGATGACCAGGAAGTGTAGGAGGGGTGTCTAAGTTCCCTGTCCCGGGCTGCTGCCGCGGTCAGAAACTCACTCACCCCAGTGATGTCTCTCCTGGTGCCTGGACCGGAACTCCTAGCTGCTTGCCGTATCTTGTAAACAAAGGACCTACCTAGCTCGCTGCAGGCAGGCTAGTGGGGACAAAGGAGCTAGCACCCTCCCGTTTGCCCTGCCGATTCGGATTCGGTCCTAGAGCCCGAACAGGCTGGGCTGGGAGATGTTATGTGGTCAGAGAGGGAAGGGAGTCAGACGGAGGGGGGGGTAGGGTTGTGGATGCAAGCTGGGTGGGATAGAAAGAAAGAGGAAGTATCGGGCAGAGTAGCCCCTGAGGATGACCCTTAAGTTTCTTATGAGTACCCTAAAGATACTTATTTTACAGTTTTTTCCCCAATTGTTCCATTTTGTCAGATTTGAATGAAGTTAGTATACATCATTATTGGTTTTTCTGGCTTTGAGATTAGCTTTCTCCACATGTTTGTTCCTGTGTTTTAGTTCACATACTATAAAGCTCACTCTTTGAAAGTGAATTATTGTGGGGTATTTGTTCCTTGTGTGAAAATGTATTGTTATAATTGCTGTAACAGAAACTGAATGGTCAACAGCTAGGCAGGAGAGTCTAGCTGGGGTTTCTGGGGAGAGAAAGGAGGAAGAGATAATGGAGGCATAGGGGAGATGCCAAGGAGAATTGGAGGGAGTCAGACATACAGATGAAAAACAGGTAAAAACCTACAAGGCAAAACATAGGTTAATATAAATGGTTTAATTTAAGTTAATAGGAGCTAATGGGAGAAGCCTAAGCTAAGGCTATCTTTCATAATTAATAATAAGTCTCCCTGTCATTATTTGAGAGCTGACTGCTGGAAGAGAGAAAGACTCATTACAGTGAACAATTCCACAGTTTTAAATAAACTCGTGAGACTGTGAAGCTATCATAGCTGACTAACTAGGACATTTTCGGTTTCAGTTACAATTAGGAGTCCTTTCCCATTACCCCTTCTCCTTACCTGATAGTCACTCATCTGAGTTCTCTCTCTATGGACTCGCCTGCTGGGGTGGAGGGCTCATATATTTGAATGCTTGGTCCCCACTTGGTGGAACTCTTTGGGTAGGATTGGGTGGCTTTGTTGGAGGAGATGTGTCTCTTGGGGGCAGGTTTCAAAAAGCTTACACCATTCCCAATGTGCTCTCTGTTTCCTGCTTTTGTTTCAGACTGTAAGTTCCATGCCTGCCTACGGCCATGTCCTCACCGTGATGGTCACAGACTGTGCTGGCTGGTTTTGTGTGTCCACTCAGCACAAGCTAGAGCCATCAGAGAGGAAGGAGCCTCAGCTGAGGAAAAGCCTCCTTGGGATCCAGGTGCAAGACATTTTTTTTTTTCAATTAGTACTCGTACATGATTGTTGGTGTCATTCCTAGGCTGCTGGTCCTGGGTTTTAGAAGAATCTGGACTGAGCAAGCCATGAGAAGTAAACCAGTAAGCAGCAGCCCTCCATGACCTCTGCGTCAGCTTCTGCCTGTGTATCCTGCCCGATTTGAGTTCCTGTCCTGACTTCCTTCAGTGATGACAGCAGTGCTGGAGTATAAGTCAATAAACCCTTTTCTTCCCAACTTGCCTTTTGGTCATGGTGTCTCTTCACAGCAATAGAAACCCTGACTAAGACCCAGACTCTAACCCTCTGAAACTGTAAGCCCCAAATAAACTCTTTCTTTTATTAGTTGCCTTGACATGATGTCTTATCACAGCAATAGAAAAGTAACTGAGACAGCTGCTCTGATCAAATGTCATACAAACAGGATCATACAGAACACGACTGAATTTTCCCACCCAGCACACTGTGCATCTTAAGTACAGATTTGCTACTCCATCCCTTTTCATGGTAAAATAGAATTCCAGGGTGTAGATTGGTCACATGTTATTCACCCTTTCATTAGCTTACAAATTCAATTCCTTGTACTTTTTGAGAATTATTAATGAGCTATGAGCATTTGGGTACAAGTTTTTGTGTAGACTTATTTACATTAAATTATTTTTATGTGTTTTCACATGAGTGGCTTACCATGTGTCATTCCACCCCTGTGGAGGTCAGAGGATAACTTTCTGGACTCAGTTCTCTCCTTCTATTGAGTCCCAGGGATCAAACTTGGGTCTGCAGGCTCAATGACAAGCACTGTTACATAGCTGTCCCGCTGGCCCTTTGTGGGTGTGGTTCCTTTCTTCTGAGTGATGAGTTATGCTGCTAAGTCCCTCTACTAAAATTTTCATTTTACTGATTATGTTCTTAAACTACAGGATGTCTACAGATTCTTTTTTTATTTATTTATTTTTTTTTTTTTAAATTAATTTATTTATTTATTAAACATTTCTGTCTCTTCCCCACCGCC
>NW_026068237.1:651160-678023 GCF_014885135.2 Alexandromys fortis
TTTTATGCCAATACCAAGCTGTTTTCAATACTGTAGCTCTGTAATAGAGTTTGAAGTCAGGGATGGTAATGCCTCCAGACGTTCCTTTATTGTATAAGATTGTTTTGGCTATCCTGGGTTTTTTGTTTTTCCATATAAAGTTGATTATTGTCTTCTCCAGATCTGTGAAGAATTTTGATGGGATTTTGATGGGGATTGCATTGAATCTATAGATTGCTTTTGGTAGAACAGATTCTTTTTTTAAAAAGATAATTTTTATACTTTACTGAAAGTGATATAAGCTAATGTAATTTACATAAGGATGAACTGATACAACTTCTATTCCAGGCAAGACATCATTCCCATACATTTCTTTGGTTCTTTGATATGGTTTCCTTTTGCTCACTGAACATACTTGCAGTAATAATATAAATAATTGTCTGGAAAGGCCTTCTCAGGGAGTATCTGCTAAGTGCTCTGTTGATGTGGATCATATGTTCATATTTTGTTTTGAGTAATCATAATATTTTGCTAAGTACTTGAAATTGAAAATAATATAATTTCACAACCATGGAACTTCTTTAGGGTCTGTGTCCCTTGCTGTGTGTGGTGTCAAAGTCTCAGTTCGGTCACCTTAGTAGTTCATTCTTCCGAGGACTCAGCTGTGTGTGTTGGTACATGTTCTCTACTCCCAGACAAGGGGCTGACAACCCTACCGTATGTTGGTACATGTTCTCTACCCCCAGACAAGGGGCTGACAACCCTACTGTGTTGGTACATGTTCTCTACCCTCAGACAGGGGCTGCAACTCTACCCTAGCCTTTACTTCTCTTTCCTTGTGTAGAGCCTGAACAATGGTGCAGTCCCAGACACAAGCATAGCCCTGCATGTGTGTCTGAGCTGCTATATTCTCAAGATGAACTCAGACCTTTAAAAGCCCCTGTGGCCTTATGTACCTTCTTTTCTTTCAAACTTTTGCTTAGCCTCTTGTTTGTTCCAGTGATCAACCACCCAGGAAGTCACAGATTTAATCAGTTGCCTCTAAATGCTTTCTTATTTTTAATTGTTTTTATTGAGCTATATATTTTTTTCTCCACTTCCCTCTTTTCTTCTCCCCTCCTTTTTTATCCTCTCTCATGGTCCCCATATTGTTAAGAAAAACCTCTCCACCAGTGCAAAGAACTCCAATCAAACCAGATTAAGCCAAATCAAATGCCCATGTTTAATAGAGGGCATACTCCTGGGCGTGGGGAGCATGGCGGGGGAAGACAGAGGGAGCACATACACAAACCCAAAACCACATGTTCCTCTTTCCAGCACAACCCTAAATACCCTGTGGAAGTGGTCCTGGGTACTCCCCGGAGAGAGGCCAGCACCTGGCAGGCTGGGAGTTGGAGTCCAAGCTCGGCAGGTTGGGGTGACCCTTCAACTCAACATCACATTCCAGCCCCTTTGGATATAGGGTGTTAAAGGACTGGGGTCTCACTTTTGACCAAACACATATTCCCAATTTACTCAGAAGATCTTGCCTTTTTCCACTTCCCATGTAGATTAAATCCATGTCTCTTTTAGGGTCCTCACTGTTGTCTAGGTTCTCTAGGATTGTGAACTGTAGGCTGGTTTTTCTTTTCTTTATGTCTAAAAGCCACTTGTGAGTGAGTACATATGATATTTGTCTTTCTGGGTCTAGGTTACCTCAATCAATATGATGTTTTCTAGATCCATTCATTTGTCCACAAATTTCATGATGTCATTATTTTTTCTGCTGTGTAGTACTCCATTATGTAAATGTACCACATTTTCCTTATCCATTCTTCAGTTGAGGGGCATTTAGGTTGTTTCCACATTCTGACTATGACAAATAATGCTGTTATTTATGAACATAACTGAGCACATGTCCTTGTGGTACAATTGAGCATCCTTTGGATATATACCCAAAAGTAGTATTACTGGGTCTTACGGAAGGTTGTTTCCTAATTTTCTGAGAAATCACCAACTGATATCCAAAGGGACTGTACCAGCTTGCACTCCCACCAGCAGTGGAAGAGTGTTCCCTTTGCTCCACATCCACTCCAAGATAAGTTGTCACCAGTGTTTTTGATCTTGGCCATTCTTACAGGTATAAGATGGAATCTCAGAGTTGTTTTGATTTGCATTTGATGGCTAAGGATGTTGAGCATTTCCTTATGTGTCTTTTGGCCATTTTAGATTCCTCTGTTGAGAGTTCTCTGTTTAGGTCTGTACTCCATTTTTTATTGGATTATTTGTTCTTATGATGACCAATTTCTTGAGTTCTTTGTATATTTTGGAGATCAGCCCTCTGTCTGATGTGGGGTTGGTGAAGATCTTTTCCCATTCTGTAGGCTGTCATTTTGTCTTGTTGACTGTGTCCTTTGCTTTAGAGAAGCTTTTCAGTTTCAGGAGGTTCCATTTATTAATAGTTTCTCTCAGTGTCTGTGCTTCTGGGGTTATATTTAGGAAGCAGTCTCCTGTGCCAATGCATTCAAGTGTACTTCATACTTTCTTTTCTAGGAGGTTCAGTATGGCTGGCTTTATGTTGAGGTCTTTGATACATTTGGACTTGAGTATTGTGCAATGTAATAGATATGGATCTATTTTCATTCTTCTACATGTTGATATCCAGTTATGCCAGTACCATTTGTTAAATATGCTTTCTTTTCCCCATTTTATATTTTTTTTGCTTCTTTGTCAAAGATAAGATGTTGGTAGGTGTGTGGATTAATATCTGAGTCTTTGATTTGGTTCCATTGGTCCTCCTGTCTGTTTTTATGCCAATACCAGGCTGTTTTCAGTATTGTAGCTCTGTAGTATAGTTTGAAGTCAGGAATTGTGATGCCTCCAGAAGTTCTTTTATTGTGCCTCTAAATGTTTGACAGTAATTTTCAATCTTTATAATGCTGCCACCCTTTAATACAGTTTCTATGTTGTGGTGAGCCCTAGCTGTAAAATTATTCTGTTGCTACTTCATAACTAATTTTTCTACTGGTATGAGTCATAATATAAATGGTATATGACATGTGATCCATCTGACAGGGTTGTTCCACCCCATTAGGGTCTCCACCCACACATCGAGAATCACTGATCTAGGGGGCATTTTGAGCCAAGCCAGATGGTCTTCCAGGTAGCGGACAGGTACAGTGATGGCAGTTCTCCTGCTTTGTCTCACACACAGCCGTCAAGTTGGTGGGTTTGCTGTGAATTCGTGCTGCTGATTTTCAAGGCCACCGTGGAACATGAGATGGGGTGGGGGCAGATAAAAATGTAACACTTGCTTTTACTAGGACGCAGCCCTTTCTCTTGGATTTAACTCCTAGACTGCTGCAAGGCTCCTTAAAACTTACTTCTGTAGCTTCCTGGCCACCTGTATCTCCCAATCGTGACTCCAGAAAGCCTTCCCGAGCACAGGATGTTCATGCCAGGGGCATTTTGTCACAGCAACAGGAAAACAAACAAATACTTGGATTCTGTTTTCTTTCTCATTGCTGTGGATGAAGCATTGGATGAAGAAGAATGGGGTTTTAGGAGCCAGCAACTCTGAGGAACATTGTCATCTTGACTACACATTGGGGAAGATCTGATGTCACTCAGGTTGAAACTAGTTCTTTCTAGAGACGGCCTTGAGAGATGGGAGATTTACCCCAGATGATTAAAAGGTGTCAATCTGTATGGCTGAAGGGAACTCTGAAAGCTTTATGTCTGCAGCTCATGGTGCTCTGGAAGCTATACTCCTGAGCATATTTCTCTGACGAAAGATTTCTGCTGCTCTGAGACTTATGCAAACACACCGAGTGTTTATCTTGATTTGGCTTCCCTGGAAAACAGAGATATAAGGCACCAATCACTGTAACAAGGAATTTCCTCTTTTCTTTTGTCAAGCATGTTTTATAAAGAAGTGACTCCATGGAGGATAGACAGAATTCCCAGAAAACCCACAATTCCATTGAATTACAGTATTTGAATGCATATTATAGACTGGGATGAGAAGCTGTAATTTCTGGCTGAGTAAAACTCTCCTAATAAGAAGTTTATGGGCTAAACTTGCTTGATCCAGTATGATTAGGATTCACTGAACCTTTAGAAGACACAACTTATACTTGGCATTGAGGGATAGCAAATCTCAATCATTTCTGTCCTTTAAGACTGGCAGGGACACACCAGCGCTCAGGAGTAGATGGTGTAGTCAGTATGGGTTTGATGTCTTCCATTGCAGTTGCTCTGAGTGTTGGCCTGAAGATCAAGGCGCCTGGATGATTAGACACAAACTTCATGCTCTTGAAGACTCAGTGATCATAAAACAATTAGTTTCTGCATTTCAAAAGTTCTCTTTGAATCTTTATGGATTAGTTCAATATTGTAGAAGCAGAAATGCTATTGGCCAATCACCTGGGGTCAGTGCTCTGAATTTTCCAGGAAGTCCATTATTTTAGTGTTGAGATCTAGATTGGAAGAGGGTGGGACTGTTACCACAGCTCTGTGCAAACTTCTTTACTTTTAAAACTGCACTTTGTGTTGTGTTTTGTTGTTGTTTTGGAAACAGAGTCTCATGTACCCCAACCCAGCACCAGGGGTGCACAAAGTTATGAGGAGTCCATCAGAGATGACCACTCAGGCAGCTGTCTTTACTCCAACCAACAGGGACCACACTCAGGTATTCAGGTACCCAAGTACAGCACTGAGTGTCCAGAGCAAAGGTTTTTTGATGGCAAAAACATCCTGGCATCTTGCTTGGCAGTTACAGGGCAATGGTGGTTGGGGTACGGTCATGAAAGCAAGCAGTTTAACAGAAACCAAGATAAGCCATTAGCTGGAAGAGGAGGTCTGCGTAAGCAGGCAGCCTAACAGAAGCTAAGATAAGTTTGCTGGGGTATCTGACCCAAGAGATTGAGTTTACCTACGCTTGATTTGGGTAAGGTCATTTTCCATGGGATTCTCCACCAAGGACATCAACTTCCAGTTGAACTGAAAATGGCCTCAGTAAGAATACAAGATGGACCAGGACAGACTCACCTGGTGGCACCCACAAAGGAAGTGGGAGAGTGATGATGAGAGAGGAGGAACCTACATGGTGCTATGGATGTGGATACAGCTGGGACCACAGACAGGGCAGTCCAGACAGATGAAGGTGAAGAGTTCAGCATTCTGATGACAGAGAAAGTACATCAAAGCAGGACACATGGCAAGGCATGCCGAGGAAGCCTAGCACAGGAATCAGGTACAAGGAGCTAGGAACCATTCCCAGGGCCACGGCTTCATTCATGAACATGTTCCCATTTGAAAAGCCCTCACCTCTCTTTCCTCATCTCAACTCTTCTCTTGAGACACTACATAGCCCTGACTTAGAACTCACTATGTGGACCAGGCTGGCCTTGAACTCACAGAGATCCACCTTCGTTTGCCTCCTGAGTACTATAATAGTCTCTCGTTGGTGCCTATTATTTATTTGTTTGTTTGTTTGTTTTTTGAGACAGAGTATCATGAAGCTTGGGTTGGGCTTGAACTTATCAAGTAGTTGAGGATGGTCTTGAACTCCTGACCCTCTTACCTCTATTTCCCCAAGGCTGGAGTTATAGGTGTATACAAGCACTACTTCCGGCTTTGATGGCTATTATGAATCAGGGGACACCCTCCCTATCTGAAAGTTATGCACCTAAAAATTCAACCAATCAAGGACTGAAATTCTAAAAAGAAAATTACCCTGTGTGGAGTGTGAATAGGGCTTCCTGTCATTAATCTCCGAGTAATACAGTAGAGAGACAATTTGCATAGCATTTACATTGTATTAGAGATAATAAGTAACCTGGAGATGATTTAAAGTTTACTGGAGGATGTGTGTAGGATATATGCAAATGCCACATCAGTTTGTGTAAGGGACTTGAGCATCTGCAGACTTCGGTTCAGAAATCAAGGGCAATTTTCTCCCAACCACGCCCTTGGTAGACTTTTAAGGGTTTGACAAAAATCTTTCTCTCCTCTAAAATGAGGACCAGCTGAGAAATACGGCCCAGGAGTCTGGTGAGCAGAGCCGGGCATTCACTTTTTATTGATAAAACATTTGGAGAGCCCAGCTCTATATTTGTGGCCGAACACCAACCTAACAACCCTCTCTACCTTCCCGAGTGAGTGAAGACCTGGGACAGCCCACCAGGAGAGGTCTCGGGCTTCAGAGCTCCCCATCTGGTAACTGGCAGTTAAATTCTTCCTTTCACTGGGAACCAAGGTTGATGATGCTAAGGTCCCTCCAGGCCTCAGTGGAAGGGGAAGTCATGGGGCTAGAGGCCCAGAGTGTCCTCCTTTCGCCTGTCAGCCCTGTGGAAACGAAAGGCAAGAGGAACTAAAAGGAAGGGAATTGTTTTGGCTGTGTGACAGCAGAGGAAGACAGTCCCTGAGAAGTCCTTAGAGAGGTCACTCAGATAGCAGGTGGCAGGTAATTCCAAAGCTAAATCTATTTAGCCCTGAACGCGTGACTCTAGTCACTAGCTCTAGACTCCTTTAGACACAGCATTGTAGCAGAATGGGGCGTGTTCCCAGCAGTGCCAGTATCTTCCGGAGACTGCAGTGAAAAGGCCCCAGGCTCTGGGCACCTACCTTACCCTGTCATTGTCTCCTCTTCAGACTCAGTTTCCCTTCTTCCCTCCCTCCCCATCCATAAGTCTGCCCCCATCTCTTTCATCTTTATCTTCATCCCCAACTCTATCACTTTCATTATTGATGCTTGGACTCACTAGGTCGCCCAGGTTGGCCTTCAACTTGTGGTCCTCCTGCCTCAGCTTCCCCAATGCTTGAATTACAGATGTGCATCATCACTCACGGCCATCAGCTCATTGCATAACTAAGACAGTGCACCCGAAAGCAGGAACTACAGATATACTGCCAGAGTCTCTGTCTCTCTGTCTCTGTCTCTCTGTCTCTCTGTCTCTCTCTCTGTCTCTCTCTCTGTCTCTCTCTCTGTCTCTCTCTCTGTCTCTCTCTCTGTCTCTCTCTCTCTCTCTCTCTCTCTCNNNNCTCTCTCTCTCTCTCTCTCTCTCTCTCTCTCTCTCTCTCTCTCTCTCTCTCTCTCTCTCTCTCTCTCTCTCTCTCTCTCTCTCTCTCTCTCTCTCTCTGTGTGCCTGGTTCTGGATGCTGTTTTAATTACTAACCTTTCAGATGATTGTCCTTAAATCATTGTGTCCAAAGCATTTCAAGAGTGGAGAGTGCCTGGGTTAATAGAAATTGTGGA
The DNA here is from genome assembly GCF_014885135.2 of Alexandromys fortis. NCBI lineage: Eukaryota > Metazoa > Chordata > Mammalia > Rodentia > Cricetidae > Alexandromys > Alexandromys fortis. The sequence continues at coordinate 658,377 of NW_026068237.1, forward strand.
GAAAACCCAATCCGAGTGTGTACTTCTTGGCTTCCACTGGGGGGCGCTGTCTACTTTGATGGAAGAGCTACTATGGTCCATTTCACCAATTCCAGCAACCTCTCAGCTTCCCCACAGGAACTTGTGCCCTAGGCAGTTGACCCACTGTCTACTCCGTACCTGGGTTTTCATAAAGTCCCACAATGCATTTGTACCAGGATTCAGACAAGACGCTGCTCAGTCTAATTTCTACTGGGCTAGGTCCACACCTTTAGCGTGATCATGTCCCCTTCATTGTTTTTGTTTGTTTATTTATTTATTATTTATTTTTACTTCCAGCGCCAGGTCTACCTGGCCTCTCCCTGTATGTGAGTCTCTCCTACACTTGCCATACTGTCTGTGACATCATTTCCGCCACTGCACGCTTTGCATAAGACGGGTATACCTCCCACAGACTGGCTTCCTTAGCCCTCACTTTTGCTTGGCTCCTGTACTGCACTTCCCCCACGCTGTCAGCACGTGGCTTTAGCATAGATGACTGCCTGAGCATCTTTGGATGATACGGACAGGTACATGTGTAGGCGTGGGCGCACCTGAGACTCATGTGGAAGTCAGAGGACAACGTGAGGGGGTCAGCCCTCAAGTCCCTTCCATTAGGTGGCCTCTAACAGGCCAGGAGCGTCTTCTAAAGCCCAGGTTAGCTGCCCGGTGGGCTGGGAGAGCCCCTTCTGTTTGGGCTCCCATTTCACAGCTCTGGGATTAGAGGTGGGTTTGTCACCTGACGTTTTATAAGGGTTTCTGGGATCTGAACTCGGGCCCTCATGGTTTCCAAACAAATGCTTTACCCGTCATCTCCTCAGCAACAAACCACCTTAAAAGTGAAGACTCTAAGATCCAAAGAGAAATGAACTGTCTAGAGCCCCCATTAGAATGATGGCCCGGCGGGAAGCAGCTGTGACTCCAACTTCAGTGCTATTTGCATGTGGGGCTCTCTTACCCTAGCCCCAACCGTGAGTGGGACTGCCTCCCAGCACCCGCTGGGCTTTTGTTCTCCGTTCCCTCCGGTGGCATGCTTCCAGCTGGGCTGATTCATGGATCTGGGACCGCATGGCTCCCATTAACTTCGAGGAAAGGCATAAGGCAAAATCCACATCAATCAAGACTCTAAATTACCCATCCATCTTTGCAGGTGACACATGGATTAAGATGAACTCGGAGAAAAGAATAACTATAGAAAAGCTATTTAGATTTATGAAAATTGCTTAAGAGTTTATATCAAGTCCCCAAATGGAAGCTGACTGTGTTCTCAGTGCAGACGGGATGAAATGGCAGTGATAAAAACCAGGCTGTCACAATACCACAGTTGGGCTTGCAGTCAATGGGGCTGGGACTCCTCCGTTCATACCTGCACAGCTTGTGTTGGTAGGCAAGTCCTTTTACCAGTAGGACTCATCTTCTCATTCTAAAATTAAAGATGCATTTTTAATTACGCTCGAGGGTATGGCACAGTGTGAGTACAGCTGCCCACAGCGTCCAGAAGAGGGCGCTGGATAGCTTGCAGCTTTGGGAAACCGAACTCAGGTCCTCTGCAAGAGCAAAACATGCTCTTAACCACTGACTCATCTCGCCATCCCGTTTTCTAATTTCATTTTTCATTCTCCCAAAGAACTGAGGAATCAGGGTTTGACTCATTTTACAGATCCGGAAACTGAGGCACAGAAAGGCTGAGGTACTTGATCAAGGTGGCATTGCTACCCAAGCGTGAGGCGGTGCCAGACGTCTTTGTGGCACTTTCTCTCCTAAAGGAAACATGACTCCAGGGCACTAGGCACACAGTAGGTGCTTTGTGAGGCTTTCAGCAGCCAGTCTCTGGGATAGCTGGCCCAGCACTGTGGGACCTAGCAGGCGCTCAATTAGCCGAGCTGCACGACACAGGGCTGCGGAAAGGGCTGTTTTTTATTTAATGACTTGCTTAGATACATTTTAATATGCAGACCACAATGCCGGCACGGTCTTCTGGATGGCGAGGCGCAGGCATTCATTATTTTATGAGCTGCATATGTCATGCGGAGCACAAGCCCCTTTCTTAAACCAATACAACATGCAAATAGAAATTTCATGTAAAATCATATTCAGACAGATTCAAAGTAGAAACAGATGTCTGAAAAATACGAACGCTGGGCTTATTAAATATTTTATCATCAAATATTTCATACATTTCAAAAATGTCATCTGTGAAAACACAGAAATACCGCCTCAGGAGAACCAAAATATTTAATCACTTTCAAGAAATTCTTAAAAATAAGTCCTCACCCCAGAACTATTCCAGGCAGAGAACAAATTTCCAGGTGCAGCAAGCTATATTTATTATATTTTCATCAAAATCAGTAACCTAGTTGAAGGAGATACAGTAATCAGTAAGGTCATTATTAGGTAAGATAATGACTTCTGAATGAATTCTCTCATTAATCTCATTACAAAATGGTAATGGTACCTGACTAATCATGCCAGAGGGGAGAGCTGTGTTGAATCAGAGCAAAATTAAGGCTGTAATCATTGAACTGCTCTCGTTGTTTCTTCAGGAAAACCACACTCGGGGGCTTGGAGATTGACTTTAGATCCTCTGACCCAGTCGGTGGACTGCAGACCAGAAGGCTGAGATGCTGTGTTGAGGACAGGTGGGGACGAGCTGGTGGTGGCAGCAGGAGAACTGGGCTCTTCCTGCTTCTGTCTCCTCTGTCCTGGTGCCTTTGGCCCAGTCATACCTATCTCTGGGCTCCATTAGCTTGACTTGGTCCCCTGCTTCCATCCTTGATCGATTTATAGAGTCTAGTCTCTATCCGTCATCCAGCAAGGTCCAGAAGGAAGGGTGGCTCACCTCACTCTCAACAAAGGCTGTCCATCTCCCCAAGAGATGTACCCAGGCCCTTCTATGGACTACATATGACTTCCTCATCCTTAATTCTGTTTTACCACTATGGCATGAACCTCTTCATTGCTATTTGAGCGTGAAGTGTCCCTGAGCCCCACTCTGTGTGTCTTTCTGACTTACCCCTCACCTTCTCTTAGTCTTGGCTCAGCTGTCATGAGCCCGCTCTGCCTTAGCCCAGGCCACCACACTGAGCCCTGAAACCCCTCTGTCACCACTCAAGGCCACTCTTTCTCCACATTCCCGTTACTCACTACATGATTCATCGAATGTCTTGTCCCTCTGCCTCCTCCACTTCCCCCCTCTGGAATTTAAGCTCCTCAAGGTCTTAGCTTGGTCAAGGTTCATCCATATGCCAGCACACAGCAGACAGGTAGCATTGGAAGGAGAACTGGCAAAAAGAGAGGAACCCGGCGTAGGGCACTGCTGACCAGGGCTGACTAAGTGCGTTCAGAATGTGCGGTGGGGACTAGCCTTGCTTTTCATCCTGTTACAGGCTGGAGCTGTTTCTGTGAGAATGGGTAGTGTCAGGATCAGGGAAACCTGCATAGCCCAGAGGGTAGCACTCGTCTGACAAAATGGTCTCACCCCGAGTTCCAGCAGCAGTGTAGAGAGGGACTAGGGACGTTTGATTAGAGTCCTTGTGGTGGAAATAAGGATGCCATAGAGATAGCTCTTCTCTCCTGGTTTGTAGTGGTGTGCAGGAATGCTGTGGATGTTCATTAAACTCTTAGTGAATTAAGCTCTCTTAACACTTGGATTCATTTTTATAGGGTCCAGTAATAAACTGCCCAGGGCTAAAACAGAGTCTAGAAACCACACCTCTTAAAGGACAATGGGAAATTAAGGGAGCACACAGACCAAGTCACAGAAGGCAGAATTGAATGTCAGTTCGGGCTTCGGTACTTGTGGCTGGGTGGCTTTATTGTTCTTTGGCTTTAGAGCTAGTACTGCATCACATACCCTCAACCTAGATCAACAATCAGTGTGGCTAACTGGCCCTGGACACTCTCGCCACATCAGACCAAACCTCAGACTACTACTCAACCCAACACAGCACGCCCCAGTTTCCCACCCCAGCTAAATGAAAACTCACAGAGGAATGGAATTGCCGACCTTCCCTAGAACACAGGAGTAGATCACGGACTGAAAGCCTTGAGCATCAAGAAATAGTCTTCCTAGCCAGGTGTGTTATGGACACACCTGAGATCCCGGCACCCGGAGAATCTGTCAGATTGAGATCGAGGCTGTCCTGGGCTACGCACGCAGAACTTGTCTCGAACCTAAACAACAAAGTACTAATTGCAAGTGAAGATCACACAGCTTTCTAGCTGGCTGCTCAAGAGGCTGCTGCTGTCTCTTCCTCACTGAGGGTGGCCAGAATCAAGGAAGGCGCCTGAGTCCCCAGTGGCAGTGTTGAGTTTGACAGTTCAGACCAGGCACCTTAGCAGCTAGGCACGGTGAGTGAAACTCAGGAACAGGAGGACATGGCACACTGACTGGGCAACCCTGTTAGCAGTCAGGTGTTAGGCTAGCCTATCTCCTGACCTGACAGGATGCACTCAGACAGAACTCTGGCCCGCGCAGGGTCCTGACAACATCATCTAGTACATTGCTAGGACACATGCAATATGTCACTGGCCTCCTCCCTCTGTCTCTCTGTCTCTGTCTCTCTCTTCCTCTCCTCTGCCAATCCTGTCACCAGAAGCTGGCCTCCTCCTCCCCTTTATTTCACTTCCCTCCCCCAATAAAACTCTCCACATGAGCCCTGTTGCATAATGGTGTCTCTCTCCTGCCATTTTTAAAACTATTACAAACCCCGGACACAACACCTGAACGTTTGTATGTGGGGCTAGGAAGTTTGGCCATTTTCTTCTGCTAACAGGGTTCCTGCTTCGAGAGGTCTCACTGGCATTATGTTGCTTTTTTTTTTTTTATTCCAAAGCCGTTTAATCGTTTGATTCAGTGTTTCATCTTTCAGCCTTCATGTCATAGGGACCCCTTCGCCTCACTGTGGACCACGTGGGGGACAATACACTCAATACCTGCACTGGATCCTTTTTTATGGCAATTTAATACAAGCTGGAGTTCTGTGAGAAAATGCCTCCATAAGATCAGGCTTCAGGCAAGCCTGTGGGGGGTTTTCTTAGTGGCGGATGTGGAAGGACCCAGCCCATTGTGGGTGGAGCCACCTCTGGCCTGGTTTTCCTGGATTCTGTAATTTCCTGGTTTTACCTGGGGAAGCTATGGGGAGCAAGCCAGTGAGCAGATCCCGTCCATGGCCTCTGCATCAGCTCCTGTCTCCAGCTTCCTGTCCTGTGTAAGTTACTGCCTAGCCCTCCCTCAGTGGAGTATAATTTATTCCAAATAAAGCCTGTCCTCCCCAGTTGCTTTTGGATATGTGTTTCATCATGGCAATAGAAACACTGACTGTTAATGCCTCCCCCTTATTCCCTGCAAATATCTAGACACAGAAGGTTTCTCTCGCACCTTCCTTCTGTCTTGGATTCCCATGTTGACACCAGGAAGGTCTCCGACCTTGGCTTGGAAGGAGCTTGTTAGGCTGGTACTTGAGTCAGTCAGTTACCCACAATCCCTTCTGCCCATGGTTCCTTCCCAGAACCAGGACACTGAAGCCTGCCCTCATGGCTCCCTCTTCCTTCCCTTTCTCCCCTCTCCCTCTGGTAAAAGCGTGCCTTATCAGTTCTTATCATATGAGAGTTAGCCAAGAAGAGGCTAGAGCTAATGGGCCAGGCAGTATTTAAAAGAATACAAATTGTATGTTGTTATTTCGGGTGTAAAGCTAGCTGTGTGGGATCTGGGCAGGATAAGAAGCAGGTCCACTCGCCTCATCACTACACACACACACACACACACACACACACACACACACACACACAATAACCAGACTGTGTAAAGAAAAATATGTTTATTATAGTATTATTTATAACAAATAAAATCAGGAACAAATTGAATATCTAATGAAAGGGGATAAAAGTTTGATCTTAAATGATATTATAGAACATTGTTCATTTACACAGGCAAAATTTTATCGTATTATCAGGCAAGGAAAGCTCAGTATCAATATGGTACGAAATATTACATTTTGTAAAAGTATGCAACTATTGCTATGTGGCAAAATGACAATTTTTTTTGAGGCAGGGTTTCTCTATTGTAGTCCTGGCTGTCCTGCCACTGGCTCTGTATATGAGACTGGCCCCAAACTCAGAGATCCACCTGCCTCTGCCTCCCGAGGGCCTGGATTAAAGGAATATGCCACCATTGCCCTGCTGACCCAATGAGTGACTTTTTTTTTTTTAAATTCCTTTTTCTTTGTAATATTTTCCAAATTCTAGCAAACATGTGGTGGTATAATTTTTTGGTGGGGTCAGAAATAAAAGAATAATACATGCTCTCTTCATTTTTTTTAAGAAGGAAGACAGATGGGTTCTTGTTGGGAATGACAAGGGTTCTGAAGGCATTGAGGACACAGTAACCAGTGTCTTTCGATTTGAGAGACTCTGGTCCTGTGACCTTCTCAACTTGGACATCTTTCTCAGTGATGTGCTGAAAGAAGAGCCCACTTTGGTGGCCCCAGGTTTTTGGGTAGTGGCACAGAAAGTGCTTGCTCCCCACAAGGCCTTCCCACACCACACCACACTGTATGGAACAGTCATAGTGCTGGAGAGCCTGCTGCTTGGTCTCCAAGCCCACGTACTCCAGAGCTTCAATCTTTTATGAAATAGCTTTTCATTTTCCCTTCCCAACTAAGGGCTTTTACAAGTCACCAAGTGGTTCTTTGTACATCAATTTTTAATCTTGTTAAGGTTTTATTCTTCCACTTGACAAATGCTCAGTTCATAAATAACACATCAAATATTTGTTCCAATTCTTTCCATAGGTTTTTGTTTGTGTTTATTTTTAAATGGACTCCTATTGGGAAGGAAGAAAGTGGCAGGCACGTCACTGTCTGCCTGTCCATCCCTTGTATTCAGACTTTAAAGCATGCCTGTGGCCAAGCAGAGGAAGCCCTGTTCTCAGCACAGCACTCGAGGTGATCATGTCTGACTCCTCATTTCCCCTCCAATCAACTCTTCTCCAGCGCCTCCTCTACCCCCTGGTCCTGCCATCTCTGCTAACCCATGACCTCTATTTTGGGAACTTATGAAATGTGCAGGGTGATTTCACTTCATTTGTGGTGTTTCTGTATGGTTTTCTCTGATCTGTGTTTAATTTGCTGGGTCACTAATTGAGCATTGCTTCTTTGTAGCAATGGCTGCATTAGTCAATGCTAGATTTGAGGTAAGATAGATGTGTGAGAATCATAACCCAGATCAATGTTCAAAAGTTCTATGCATTTATTCACCAAAATGAGGGAGGGAGGGGAAGGAAAGAGAGAGGAAAGGGAGGGGGAGGAAGAGAAAGAATGATTTAGGTTTAGCTGAACAGGCTGACTGATAGGCAACAAACCAAGACTTGGCTAGGCAGAGTTACCTGGATGGCCAGTGTTAACAGTGGTTGGATAGACACAGGGAAATACAGATACAAGTATACAGCTGCAGCTGCACAAATTCTGCCATCTCAGATTTCATGGCTACTGAAATTCTGCCATACACAAAGCCTGTTTTTCTGCAGTAGGTCATATGTGTTTGTATTTAGCTCTCATCACTGATCGGTAAGAACTCTTTCCCTCTCCTCTTTCTCTATTCTCTCCTTGTCTCCTCTCTCTCTCTTCTTTTCTTTCCCCCTCTTTCTCCTCTCCTTTTCATTTTCCCTCTTTCTTTCTCACTTTCCCTCTCCCTCTTTTCCCCTTCCCTTTCCTCATTCCCCCCTGTGGGGTGTGTGTGTGTCTGTGTGTCTGTGTCTGTCTGTCTGCTGTCCAAGGCACTTGAAGATGTTAGCAGAGGTAATGATTCAGCTCTTAGTGTCTGAGGATCAAATCATTCTTTTATAACCAAATAGGATTTTGCCAAGAACATTAGCCATGATTATATATAATCATTGTACAATTTGTGCCTGAAATATTTCCCAAAGACTTAAAGAATTAGTGAAGCACTTTGCAGAATCTTCAACAGATAGGAATACACCTGTAAAGGGATTGAGGATCCTGGCCTCCTCCACTCCCTACACATCCTGACCATTTATTGAACGACTTCTCTCTAAAGTGATGTGCTGTCATGGACACAAGAGGACAGTTGTTCATGTGGCCATGGCTGAAATATCCAAGACTGTGAACCAATCATCTCCAGCATTTTGTTGTAATACTGGAAAGCCGAGTGTGACTGTCGTCATCTAATACCTATGCTTCATTAACCCCAACCAAGACCCAATCAAGGTTCAGATATTTCATCTTTGCTGCCTCCCTTTAAATCTAAAACATTGCTTACGCTTATCTTTACTGACTTTGGGAAATTCTAGGCTACAGTCCTATGAAATGATTTGAATTTTAGAATTTCTTATTATTTCTTTGTGTTATCATTTAACTTTTTTTTATTTGTTGTATTTTCTATCAAATACATGGCACAGAATAAAACCCACCACAATGGTAAGTGTGGGCTTCTTTTCCTTTCAGTACCAAGTTTTATAGTAGAGAGTTGAAGTGTTGGTGTCTGACTTGTTCTTTCTCCGTCCATTATGAATTATGTCTTTAGGGTCTGGAGAAATGGCTCAGGAGTTAAGAGCATGTGTGGCACTTGTGTAGAACCCAAGTTTAGTTCCAGCATTCATGTCCAACGGCTCACAGCTGCCTGTAACTCCAGCTCGAGGGGATCCAAAACCCTCTTCTGGCCTCCTCTAGCAACCATACTCATGTGCACATGGACGGACACACACACACACACACACACACACACACACACACACTTCCCAGGAATCTACAAGGATGACTCCAGCTAAAGACTCCTAGCAGATACATTTAGGCCATCTCCTGTGACCAGATTGGTGCCTAGCCCACTTGTCATCAGAGCCAAACATTGGGTGGAGCTGGGGGAATCCTGCAGAGGAGCAGGAGAAAGGATTGGAGGAGCCAGATGGTCAAGGACACCAAAAGAAAACTCACAAAATCAACTAACTGAGCTCATATGGACTCACAGAAACTAAACCTACAACCAGGCAACCTGCATGGGACTGACCGAGGCACTCTGCATGTATGTTACAGTTATATAACTTGGTCCTCTGTGGGACTCTTAGCAGTGGGAACAGAAACTGTCTCAAACTCTCTTACAGGGTTTAGGGAGCCTACTCCTCATAAGGCCTTGCCGAGCGTTAGTACATGGAGAGGTGCTTAGTCTTCCTACAGTATGCCCTGCTTTGTTAGTACTCATGGGAGACCTGCCCTTTCCTAAACACAAACAGAGGAGGGGTGGATTGGGGTAGGGGGCGGGAACAGAGTGGAGATGGGGAAGAGACCAGGAGAACAGGAGGGAGGGGAAACTATGGCCAGTATATAAAATAAATGAATATATATTAAAAAGAAATAAAAATTAAAATAAACAATTTGAATGAATCATGCTTTGAAGCCATTCCATCCATTGCTTCATTTAGTGATGAATTCGTCAGAGGAGGATAGAGGATCCAGTGATTCCCACACCCCCTATATACTACTAGCTCTCACATATTACTTTTCTTAAATCCACATTTAAGAATTTGCAATTTCTACTTTAATAATTTTGCACACATGGAATATTCCTATATTTCCATGTATAGCAAGTTTGTTTCTGATCTCTTTACTCTGTTTTATGGATGTATCTGTCAAGTTATATGATGCTAATCTCTTTATATCCAAGAAAACTAGCTTCCCTGGGTATTGGTTTAAGTTTTTCTTTGCTTTTTCCTGAATGCTCCCACACGTTTCCTTTTTATAATGGAGTTGTCTAGTTCCAGGAAAAAAGAAGTATTGTCATTTTTTTTACTGTGATTGGACAAAATTTATTATTTAAGAACTATATTAAAAAGGCATGTAAAAATGCCTAAGGAGAGGACCACATCACTTTTATTATTAACCAACTATAGATTTGACTAATATTTTGGTGTATATAAACTACATAATATTGAACTATCCTTGCATTGTTATATGTTATTTTAAATATGCTATTGGACTTATTAATAAAATGTCATTATGATATTTGTGTAATCACTGAGACATGAGATTGGCCAAGAGCCTTTTTTTTATGCAATGTTTTTCAGGTTTATCTACCAACTTTATCATCACTTTACTCCCCCAGACTTGTAAGTTTGCATTATTTTCTGTTACTTTAAACTGTTTAAGCAACACTGAAATTTTCTGATTTTGAATCTCTAGTATTAATCACTGTTTGAAGTCGCCTGATTCTGGTTTTTATGTTTGGCTAACAGTTCTATAGCGGTCTCTGATCTGGAAATGGATTGCTCTAGCTGTCTCCACTGTGTCAGTGCTCACTGATTCTATTTCTCCTTGAACACTGTCTACCCATCTGCCTTAGCTAGGGTTTCTATCGCTGTGAAGACACCAGGACCACGGCAGCTCTTAGAAAGAAAATCTATGTCCATCATCATCATGGCAGGGAGCGTGGCATCTGGGAGTATGGTGGAGCGCAGGCAGACATGGTGCTGGAGAAGGAGCTGAGAGTCCTCCATCTTGCAGGCAACAGGAAGTGGTCTGTGACAACGAGGGAAGCTTAAGGAAAAGAGACCTCAAAGCCCGCCTCTACAGTGACACACTTCCTTCAGCAAGGCCACACCTCCCAATAGTGCCTCTCCCTTGCTTGTGTGGGCCAGTTACATTCAAACTGCCACATTATCTAAGCTTGCAAGTGTATGTATTCATAATTATGAGAAGATTTTTCCACATTTCTTTTGTTTCACTGGGTACGTCTTCCCTGTCACTTATGTTTTCTTTATGTTTTTTTTTTTTAATTTTTAAAATTACATCTAAAATGTTTTCTTCTTTTTGTGGGGTGTGGGAAGCAGAAGGCCTGGGTGAACGTGGATGGGGACGACATTCTGAGTGAGTGTGTGCTGTTGACAAGGGTCCCAGTGCCTCAGACCCATGGAAAGACAGGGAAATCCTCCTCCAGCCTATGTGCAGACCTTGACAGTGTGTGCAAAAGCTGCAGCTGCAGCTTCCTCCTCCTGAATGACTGCAACCTGGCCTGCTGCCACAGAGACTCATCAGCCCCTGCTCCTTTCCTATGAGTAATCCATGCGCTGAGGTTCCAGGCCGTAGTGTGGTGTTAGCTGCATCTCCATCAGAACACACACAGCCCACCCACCTCAGCTCTCCTGCCAGTGCCGGCTCGCTCTTCATTCCCCCACAGCTCTTGTCAGGTCTCCAGGACCAAACTGTAAAGAATGCAGCCATGGGCTGTGGCATGCATGTTAGGATGCACAGGAGGAGGCCAGAGGACAACTTGCAGGAATCAGTTTTCTTCCATTCTGTGGGTTTGTAGTTTGAGTCAAGTTGTTAGGGTTATCAGTTCCTGCATTTGCCCTGAAGCCATCTTACTGGCTTTTATTTTTGAGATTAAATTTTGGATCATCTAGGCTGGACTTGAACTCCATGTTAGTGGAAGCTGACTTTGAATACTCCTTATTTTTATATTATGCTAACTATTTGTATGTTTTTTTTTCTGTAATTTATTAAGATTTCCAGTATGGCCTAATGTGTTGCTGACTTTTGTGAATGTTTCATGCTGTGAGATAATGGTTTTTGTACACTGTAAAGATTTGTCACTTTTATTGGTTTAATAAAATGCTAAAGGCCATTAGCAAGGCAAGAAGTATAGGTGGGGCAACCAAACTAAGAGAAGTCTGGGGAGAGGAAAGGCATAGATGCAGTCATCATCCAGAAGCAGAGGAAGCAAGATGAGAATGTTTCATTGAGAAAAGGTACCAAGCCACGTGGCTAAACATACACAAGAATTATAGGCTAATAAAGTTGTAAGAGCTAGTTAACAATAAGCCTGAGCTAAAACGCCAAACAGTTTATGATTAACATAAGCCTCTGTGTGTTTCTTTGGAAGTGAATGGCTGTGGGATCAGGTGGGACAAAAACTTCTGTCTACAGTTTCATGTCTGATTGAGAAAAAGATGTATTTTCAATTATCAGGGCATATATTTAGATGGATACTTAAGATTTATCTCATTTATTATCATTGATGAAATTGATAAAATCTCACTTTATAGCATGGCCCAGAACTTGCACCAATCTCTCTGCCTCAGCTTCCCAAGTTCCCCTTACTTTCCTTGAAGTAAGGGTGTTATTTAGTTTACCTCCTTTGATTGGAGGCTTGATTATGGTTCTTTTGCATACCTTTCTGTTTCCGCTTCATAAAGGGGTGAGAGATGGGAGGGAGAGAGAGAAACAGAGAGAGAGAGAGAGAGAGAGAGACAGACAGACAGACAGACAGACAGACGTGACTGATGTGTGCATCTGTAAAAGTACATGAGTGTATGCACATGTGTGTGCCCTGGGTCACATGCAGAAATTAGAGGACAAACTTCTATCTGTCTTCATCTTCCACCTTGTTTGATACAAGATCTCTTTGGATTTTCTCTGCTGTGTACATCAGGCTAGCTCACCTTTGAGGGACTCTCCAGTCTCTGACCTTCCCCCTCCTCCTTACCGTTGTCAGAGCCCTGGGATTGCAGATGCATGCCACTGTACCCAGCTTTACTTGGATGGGAGGATTTTAACTCAGGCCCTTACACTGTGCAGTGAGCATGCAGCCTCTGAACTCTCTCCATCCCAAGTGGTATTCACACCTGTGTCATCTTCACAATGAATTGCAACCTATGGTCATCAAGTGCTTCATTTTGTCCCAAGTCCTTTGGTCCAAATTTGCCTTGTTATATATAGGTGAAGCTGTCAGTTTTTCTGACCACCATGCTTTGGCTCTGTCTTTTATTTATTGAGGCCTGCTGGTTTTCAATATCTGTGTTTAAAACACAGTGGAGTTGGATTCTGTTGAGTGAATCAATCAGAAAGTCCTTTTCCAGAAGGTAATCCTATTGACATTTATTGGTATAATTTAAGCTTAGCTTTAGCTCTGTCATTAACACTTGCGATCATTTTCTAGTCTTATTAACCTTTCTCTTGGGTCTTATTTTCTTGGTTCTTAATTTTTCACGTTCTTGGTTGTACAGTTGGCTCTTAAATCCGCAGGGTTCCATTTTAGATTCAAGCTACTATGGAGTGTATTTGGAAAGGAACTGTGACGCCGCTAACCATGTTCATCCCCCTTCTTGTGCCATTGTTTCTCTCTTCTCTTTCTTACTTTTTTGGACAGGATCTCATATAGCCCATGCTGACCTCAAACTCAAATATGTAGCCAAAAATCACGTTGAATTCTGATGCCCTTTTCATCTACATGCATCACCACAGCTGACACAAGGCCTAGTGCGTGCCAGGCAAGTCTAATTCACACACATTCCTATTGGCTAGGAATGTATTGCCCTTTACATCTCATTTGCATTGCACTGGGTATCATAAGCAACCTAGAGATAGTTAAAGTGTATAGGAGGATTACGTAGGCACAGTGCCAATTTATTTTAACATTGAAGTATTTGCTACTTCATGGCCTTCTGCTGGCAGAGACCTCATTTGTTCCTGACAACTCAGACCCAAAATAATCACACAGAAATCTGTATTAATTGCAATACTGTTTGGCCAATAGGTTAAGCATATTTCTGGCTAACTCTTATATCTTAAATCAACCCATTTCTATTAATCTGTGTATTGCCACATAGCTGTAACTTACCAGCAAGGTTCTGGTGCATCTTTCTCCAGTAGGTGGCTGCATAGTTTCTCATTGACTCTGCCTTCTTTCTCCCAGCATTCAGTTTTAGTTTTCCCACCTAGCTCTATTCAGCTAAGCCACTGGCTCAAACAGCTTTATTCATTAACCAATAAAAGCAACACATAGACAGAAGTACTTCCCACACCATTTCCCCTTTCTGTCTAAATGAAAAGGAAGTTTTTAACTTTAACATAGCCAGATTACATTCAACAAATTAATTAACAAACAAGAATTATAGTTATAATATTTATTCCATTTACATTTGACAAATTAAGAAAAATACTCTATCATCCATGCAATCTGTAAGTCTAAAGTTTTATATCTAATCTATCTTTTATAGTTATAAAACTGTCTTTCTTCAACTCCATCAAAGATTCCAGAAGGATATAATATTACCTAAATAAATAGGAAGTGCATCGTAAGCAACTTCTAAAACTCTAGAATTGACAGAGGCATCTTGATGCCTGGTCAATCACCCAAAATTCTTCTGTAACATTTGGGGCATCCATCTTCAGCCTACAGGCCCATAGTGTCCAGCAGACTTTTCCATGAAGCAGGAAATTTCAAAGACATTTCTGTCTATATTGTCAGTTTGTCAGTCACTTTCTTCTGTGTCCTGCAGAATGTCCCGCAGACTCTTTCATGCAGCAAGAACCCTCAAGGACCATCTCACCTTTAGGTAAGGCCAGCAGTCATTTTTCTGTGAGTCCTGCATGTCCAGTTTATACAGCATAACATCAAGAAGTCCAGGCAAGAGTAGTTTCTTGCCCAAATGGCTAACAAACTCTATAAGAAACCTTTTTGATGCCCATCATCCTCTTGAAGTAGATTGGTGTTGCCAGAAGCAGATGTCTCTTATTACCATGAAAAGTACTAAGTTCTTAAAACATTTTAAATGCCATATTCTATTAGTCTTTGAGAGGTTTGAAGAACAACAGTCCACCTGAAATATCTCTGTACATCTAGAAAACCTAACTAACATGACTATGAGCTTGACTATTATAGATGACTATCTATTAACCTAAATTTCTTAATTATATATTACATTTTTAAATGAGCTCCACAAACACAATACCTTATGAGCAAAAATATACATATAACAAAATTGACCTAAAATTTGTATCAATAAACCAACATCCATACCAATGCAAAGTAATCATCTCTCTTAGCATATCCCTCTTTAAAGGTAAATGAATGCTTATAAGCAATATTTGGGAATATGAGCATAGTTCTCTCCAAACTGCTTCCTGCTTTTTGTTGGGCAAAGTGATCTTTGGGGGTTTTCACAGCAACCTTTCAGGGGCTCTTGGTCCATCAAACCACATCAGTCTGAAAGGAATCCACAGGTTCCCATCCTCCGTGGAAACAAAAGTAGAACCTCTTTTCCAAAGCAACATATCCTTAGACCCAAACTTTGAAGTCAAGATACCTTTAATATATATATTTCTTGGAAGCCCATACAATGAAATGTCTCTCTGCACTTGGTTCTTTCACAGCCAAAAATATCAAAAAAGCACAATAATATATATAATCCAGACTCTTTGGGTATATTTCAACTTTACATATCCTATTTGCTTTTACTCTATTAGTCTATGACTGTCTGCACTCTGTCTCTCTAAAGACTTTGTTTTATTTTTTAAAACCATTTACTTCCTTTTATAACTTTCTATAATCTTTTCTTCTTTCTCCCAAGCCTATGTACATTTATCCAACACTGTGACTTATTTAGAGGTCTATATCTGTCTGAATCTGGGTCTTTAGTGCATATCTGTAATTATTTTTTGACAAGGAATGCTTTTTGTAAAGTGTTAAGTAAGCCTGGCTAAGATCAACTCTGTGGTCCTACCTGCTTGTTCTGCCCAGTCCAACAAAGCAGAGGCATGTTCCCTGCCTCTGAGAGCCATTCTCTCTGCCCCAGATCCAGCATCACAGCGGGTCTGTGTCACCATTAAGCAGTTGTAAAATGCTCCTCACAGACCCCATTTATGTGCTTGGCCTCCTGAAAGAACCAAGATGTTGCCATTTTGAAACCATGTGGTCTGTCTTTCTTTCTTTCCTTCCTTCCTTCCTTCCTTCCTTCCTTCCTTCCTTCCTTCCTTCCTTCCCTCTTTCTTTTTTCTCCCACTGCTGAATCAGGAAAACTTCTCTTAAAGGAGCCATACCCAGCAAACAAAGCCCCCCCCATGTGGCTAAACTTTTTTTTTTTGTGTGTGTGTATTTAGAATTCCTTTCCAAGCTCTCTCAGGTTTTATGCTGATTTAGCTAGCACACATTGGGTGCCAAGTTGTTGGTGGAGGCCTCATTTGTTCCCAGCATCTTAGACCTGAAATAATCACAAGAAATCTGTATTAATTGTAATACTGTTTGGCCAATAGGTTAAGCATATTTCTGGCTAACTCATATCTTAAATCAACCCATTTCTATTAATCTATGTATCACCACGTGGCGGTGGCTTACCAGCAAGGTTCTTTGGTGTATCTTTCTCATGCAGGTGGCCACACGGCTTCTCATTGACTCTGCCTTCTTTCTCCCAGCATTCAGTTTAGTTTTCCTGCTTAGCTGTATTCTGTTAAGCCACTGGCCGAAAGAACTTTATTTTTAACCAATGAAAGCAACACATATACAGAAGGACTTCCTGTAACCATCTGTCCTCATTTAAACATTTAATTATTAAAAAAAAGTTTTCATAAGCAAAAGAGACAGGTTGGCTCTTAGCAGCACTCTACTTCCTCCAAAGAAGACAGCAGACAAATGGGCACAGAACAACGTCCATTCACGATTCACTTCAACTGCCAAGTGCTGACCACTAGGCAAAACTGCCTTTCATCTAAACTAAAGATCACCAAACAGTGGACAGAATCACTGGAATTGACAGCCTAGCTGCTCAGGTCAAAGTAGGCTTGTCTTCCTACAGATTTCTTAGCCCACAGAATCTTCTGGAGCCTGGCAGGCCCTATGCTAAACAGCAAAATGCAAATGTGACCCTCAGTGACCGTGGAGGACTCTGAAAAGTAGCTCTGGGTGTCAACCAAGTAGGTTCTCTGTTGTTGTTTTTTAATCAGTAACTCAAGTAAAATTTTATTCTTCTCAAAGATCTCTGACGCCGTTTGACAGCTGAGAGGTTTGTTAGTTTAAAAAGACTGGCCGAAAGAACTTTATTTTTAACCTCACCAAACAAATTACAGTAAATTACAGATACAAATTATCAAAGTGTGTACCTGCAAGTTACAAAGGTGTGAGGACAAATCATGTTATCAAATTTCTCTCTCACGCAGCCTTCCATAGTCCTAAAAATACTTTTAATTATGCAAAAATATCTGTCACAGCCATTCTGCTGCTGTTTAAAACTTATGTTTTCACAACCCCAAAAAATTCTTGTGAGTTCCAAGGAGCCAAATTAAAGGATTCACCTTAAACAGGTCAAATACACCCCCCTCAATTCCCTGATCCTAAATTTTTCTCCCTAAACTTAACTTTGTCCTCTGTTTTGCCAATACCTTAAACAGGAGTAAGAGAGACCAAACTTTTCCATACCATAAACACTGGAAAGGAATAAACAGACCAGCTATGCCAGGATGTACCAGCACCCAGCTTTCTCAGGTTCTCCCCAAGATGATGCCCACAAATAAGCAGGAAATAGTCTTGAGAATCTACTGCCCCAATTCCTTTAACCTGTGGTACCGAACCTCCTGCCTTTTTATTATAAAAAAAGAGATGGGAATGTAATGATCTGTCCTGTCCCTTTAAGAGACAAGCAATGCTGTCTCTCCCCACTTTTTCCCCACCTCTCCCTTTCCCTTCTGTCTGTCTGTCTCTCTCTCTTTCACTCTCTGTTCTTTTGCCCTTCTTTCCTTTCCCCTCCATAACCTATTAAATAAATAAATATCCAACCTCACTCTACATGGTGTGCCTATCCATCGGTGTCTTGCCTGACTCATGGCTCCTTGCCTGGGACTAGCCACCTTCAAAGACCTGCAGCTTGGTCTCATGGCATGCCCGTCTTTCTTTCTCTCCTTGTGGCCTGCTGCAGGCCCTCAGGGAGCTGTGCAGTCCCTGCCTGGGACTGGCTGCTCTTGGGACCCGCTGTTTGCTGCCTGCTGCCACATGTTCTACTTCTGTCACTCAGGGACCTGCAGTGTTTCTGCCTCTGCAGTCACCAGGGATCCACAACATTTTACTTAATTCGTTACACTTCAAACACCAGTCTTCTGAAATTTGTCCCCAGGAAAGATAGACAAGAGTTGAACAAATGAAGATCAGATAACAGGCAAAGAGTCCAGGAAGACGCAGAGCATATTGAGATGGCTACAGGAGCTCCAAGTGGAATTTGAGAACAGGTAGTATGCTGGAATGGCACAAGAGGCTGGACCAGGTGTGGGGCCATGACACTTAGGGCCATAGGGAAACATGAAGGAGTGCTTCACTGAGGAGTGACAGGGGCAAGCACTGAATCACAGTGCTCCTGTGTAGAAGGAACCTCCCCAGTGACCTGGTTCAACTTCCCATTCTGCATAAAAAGTCCTGCTGGAGGTAAGAGGAATTCCTTCTCCAGACAGCCTGTGTGCCAGGTCCCTCTGGGTAGCAGCTCACTCTTCGACTCCCATCCTTTCTTCATACACAGCAGGCTCTGGAGCAGCACCACCAATAAGTCTGGAGACATTTGATTACTAAATACACTCTGTTCTGGCCCCAGGTCCTCAGTATGGTGGCCCTAGTTTCCACTCTCTGTATCTTGAGCCTGACCCTGACCCCATATGAATCCTGCCCAGGTCCCCTCTTCATTTCATAAATCTGTTCTTCAGAATATGACACCATGCTGATTTATTTAAGCAAATCCCATCTAATGAAAGTTCCACCACTGAGCACATCTGACCAGGAAAGGGGGAATATTCCTCAGTCAGGAGTGCCTTTATTCCATGGGGACTTGTCACTCACTGAAATTCACAGGAGAAAGAGAATCCCAAGAAAATCAAGGACATTTGCATTACAATTCACCTCAGTGCCCAAAAATACCCTGCTGAGCATGCAGAATTTCAAGGGAAAGAGTATATTTTGCTTATTCACAGGAAATATATGAATGCTTTAGGGGTGGGGTGGGGGTGGGGTTGTGTGATTTAAATTCTCAGGCAGTCAGAGTCCAACATTTAGTAAATTTTGACTGAAGAGTCACCTTTAACCCTGCAAATTTGGGAGCAGCCACTGCTGATGTAGGCAGGAGTAGAAAAGATCTGCTCACAGGTAGAGAGAAGGCACTGTTTTTTTTTAATTGTTTATCTGTTTTTTTCCCTTTATTTATTTATTTATTTATTTATTTAAGATTTCTGTCTCTTCCCCGCCACCGCCTCACATTTCCCTCCTCCTCCCCCAATCAAGTCCCCCTCCCTTGTCAGCTCAAAGAGCAATCAGGGTTCCCTGCATTGTGGGAAGTCCAAGGACCACCCCCCTTTATCCAGGTCTAGTAAGGTGAGCATCCAAACTGCCTAGGCTCCCACAAAGCCAATACGTGCAGTAGGATCAAAAACCCATTGCCATTGTTCTTGAGTTCTCAGTAGTCCTCATTATCCACTATGTTCAGCGAGTCCCGTTTTATCCCAGGCTTTTTCAGACCCAGGCCAGCTGGCCTTGGTGAGTTCCCGATAGAACATCCCCATTGTCTCAGTGTGTGGGTGTACCCCTCGCGGTCCTGAGTTCCTTGCTCGTGCTCTCTCTTCTTCTGCTCCTGATATGGACCTTGAGATTTCAGTCCGCTCCAATGTGGGTCTCTGTCTCCTTTCATTGTCTGATGAAGGTTAATATTCAGGAGGATGCCTATATGTTTTTCTTTGGGTTATCCTTCTTATTTAGCTTCTCTAGGATCACGAATTATAGGCTCAATGTCCTTTATTTATGGCTAGAAACCAAATATGAGTGAGTACATCCCATGTTCCTCTTTTTGGGTCTGGCTTACCTCACTCAGGATAGTGT
>NW_026068237.1:679768-680375 GCF_014885135.2 Alexandromys fortis
ATTTTGATGGGGATTGCATTGAATCTATAGATTGCTTTTGGTAGAATTGCCATTTTTACTATGTTGATCCTCCCAATCCAAGAGCAAGGGAGATCCTTCCATTTTCTGGTGTCCTCTTCAGTTTCTTTCTTCAAAGGCTTAAAGTTCTTGTCAAATAGATCTTTCACTTCCTTGGTCAGAGTTACCCCAAGATATTTTATGCTATTTGTGGCTATAGTGAAAGGTGATGCTTCTCTGATTTCCCTCTTTGTTTTCTTATCCTTAGTGTATAGGAAGGCAACTGATTTTTTGGAGTTGATCTTGTATCCTGCCACATTACTAAAGGTGTTTATCAGATGTAGGATTTCTTTGGTAGAGTTTTTGGGGTCGCTTATGTATACTATCATATCATCTGCAAATAATGAAAGCTTAACTTCTTCCTTTCCAATATTATTCCCCTTGATCCCCTTATGTTGTCTTATTGCTATTGCTAGAACTTCAAGCACTATATTGAAGAAAGATGGAGAGAGTGGTCATCCTTGTCTTGTTCCTGATTTTAGTGGGATGGCTTTGAGTTTTTCTCTTTTTAATTTAATGTTAGCTGTTGGTTTGCCTTAAATAGCTTTTT
>NW_026068238.1:0-45966 GCF_014885135.2 Alexandromys fortis
GCTGTGGCTGTGTTCTATATTCCACTGCTCAGTCTGTCCTTTGTCCACAGATTTGCGAAACGAGCCCCACCCTATGTCCATACTCTGGTTGCCAACACCTGCTTGCTGACCCCTCCTGTCCTGAACCCCATCATCTACAGTGTGAAGACCAAGCAGATTCGCAAGGCTGTGTTGAAAGTTCTTTGTTCTAGCACGACAAAGAGCTAGACAGTCATTTCATATGTTTTCTGTTCTTTGTCACTCTGTGGATGAGAAAGATGACCTTTAAGGAGGTTACAATGATGAAAACCATACTTGTTTTGATAGTTACCTAAGTGATAGACTTATTTGCAAGAAGGATTGTATGATCCAAGAGAGACTAAACTGCAGATTTTCAAACATATCAGTGTTCCCTAAATGTCATGATATTATTGATGGCTTGTATTTAAAATTAAAGATTTCAATAATGTTGATAACAATGTCTCAATAAAGGTTTGCAATATGAATTCATCACTTATTTGATGTGGGAGTGATTTCTTATTAATAAAGAAACTGCCTCGGCCCTCATAGGACAGAAAATTAGGTAGGTGGAGTAGACAGAAGAGAATTCTGGGAGAAAGAAGCTTAGTAGTGAGTCGCCATGATGCTCCCACTCCAGACAGACGCAGGTTAAGATCCTCTCTGGTAAGCCAGCTCATGGGCTACACAGAATATTAGAAATGGGTTAGAACAATATGTAAGAGCTAGCCAATAAGAAACTGGACCTAGCCGGGCCAGGCAGTGTTTGAAAGAATACAGTTTCCGTGTAATTATTTCTGGGCATAAGCTAGCCATGCGGGCGGCTGGGTGCCGGGGACGCAGCCCTGCCGCCGCTCCTAATTTCAACACTTATTTAATTGGAAAAGGCTATGTGTCTGCTCAGTGATTTAAATTTCGTCCTTATTGAGAGAAATAGCATCACTTCTATTCTAATTTATATTAGTATGTATTATCATTCCAGATTACCAGATGTTATCACCTTGATGGCTATCCTTGTCCATTATTACTTAATTGTATGAATATCCTTACTTTGTTTTTATTTCTGAGTCTCAAACCTTCTATTTAAAAGGTAATTTTGCCATCAGGAGTCTAATAATATGCCCAAACATTCATATTTTCATCTCTTCTAAAAAGATTTTTATGTATGCCACCTATGAAAAATAACTTTTAAATTCATTCAGGGGATGGTGAGCAGGTGTTGGGGGAGGGTATCTCTCTTCCACTCATGCTGCCACATGAGCAATGGGGTCAGCTGTCCCTTGCTCATAACATTAGGGCTGTGTCACCGTCACCTCTGACTATGGACCACCTGTGCTGTGCTGCCTAGGTGAGGTGCACTTCTCATTTCCCGAACAGTGCACCTGGTAAAAGGGCAAGAGGTAAGGAGCAGGGACATCTCCCCTCCTACACCTCCACATGACATACAAGTAGCAAGGACATCTCTCCTATACTCACAGTTTCAGGAGCTAGCTCACCCTTACCCCTGTCAACAAGGTTGGCTCTATTGTGTTACCCAGGTGAGGTTCAGGGCCTGCTCTCCCAAGTATTGCAGTTATTGGGGTGGGGGGGGCAGCTCTCCAGCTCTTTTGACCTCACGGCCAGTTCTCACAGCTGGCCCTGGCATTGATGAATTGGAGGGGGCAACTCTCCCTCTCTTATGCCACCACAGGACAGATGAGTAATAGTGTCAGTCCTCCAGGGCTCACTCTTCTGGATTGGCTCACCCATACCTCTGTCAACAGGGTTGGCTCCATCGTGTTGCTCAAGCAAGGTATAGACCTGCTCTCCTGACTGTTGCAACAGTGTGTGGAGGAGGTTCATTCTTAGGACTACAGGGTCAAGTCTTCCATCTGCTTCAGGCATTAAGGGGAAGGGAAAAATATTTTACTATACATTTTTGTACTTGTTTTGGATCTTCAGGAAAAGTTTTAGTTTGTGAGTATATCTCTGAGACTTTGGATTGGAAGATAGAAATCATATCCTTGATGAAACAGGGATTATTTAATTCAAAACCTTGGTCAGCACGCATTAGATGGCAAAAATGCAAAGGAAATGGAAACCATAAAACAATAACAATGATGTTTTCTGAATATGGAAACAAAGTGAAGAATTCAGCATCATTAAGATCTTTTAATAGCAATTCACTCCAGAACTAAGATTATGTCCTATAATTATATGTTACTATGAGGTCCATCCTTCAGGGACTTAGATAATGGTTCATCTTGAGTCAAGAACTCGCATCAGAAGAAGGGACATTTCTTTGTTACAGTTTTTTTGTCAAGAGGACTTCCTATGGATGTGGACATGAGTTGTTAAAAAGGAATAGGAGGGCCACTTCTTCTCTACTCTACTTACATACTCATTATAAATATAAAAAATAGATATTTACATAAATATATATTTAATAAGTATAAATATATAAAAGAAAGATTATTTATATAAAATAAATAACTGAAATAAGTTTATAATTAAAATCTTTAGTATTTGAGTATACATCACAGTATAGTTTAAAAAGCACTTTTGTACATATTATACCATATAATATTCATAACAACCATGAAGGACAGAGAATCAGGAAAGATTATTTTTGTATTTTTCTTTTGTTTTTATTGAAAATATTTTTCATATAATGCATTCTGATAATAGTTTTCTCTCTGTCAACTTCTCCCAGATCTTCTTTCCTCCCACCCACCTACCACCATAACTTCTTTCCCTATCTCTTTAGAAAATAAACAAACAGACAAAAAAAATCCTAAACAAACCAGAATAAAGCAAAACAAAAGAGAAAGCACAGGACATGTGCGTAGAACACACACACACACATGTGTACAAAACAAAATCCCAAAAACTTATAAAAATACAAAGTCGGAAACCTTAATATATAAATAAATACCAGTAAAAGAAAAAAATGCCCAAACAAAACAATATGAGACAAAAAATGTATATAAAAATAACATTGAGTTTTTGTCTTGTTGATATACTCAATGAGACTCCATTTCAGAAAACTAACTTTTCTTATTCAAGTAGACACCATTTAAAGATAGCTGATGAGGAATTCCCCTCTGTATGCTGTGAATATGTTTTATTATCATTGGTTAATAAAGAAGCCACTTTGGGCCTATGACAGGGTAGAATAAAGCAAGGTGAGATTCTAAGCAGAAATGAAGAAGAAAAGGTGGATTCAGAGAGATACCATGTAATTGCCAAAGGAGAGAGATGCCCCAGAACCTTCTCATTAAACTACAAATCCCATGGTAAAATATAAAATAATAGGAATGGGTTAATTTAAGATGTTAATAAGAAGCCTAAGCTATTGGCCAAGCAGTGTTGTAATCAATATAGTTTCTGTGTTATTATTTAGGTCTGGGCAGCTGGGAAACCAACAAACAGTCTCCATTTAAAAAATGGCACCAATGTAGGCAAGTATAATCACAGAAAATCTGAGAAAGCTTGGGAAGGAATTTCAGACACAGAAGAACAACATTAAGCATGGCTTCTTGGTAGCAGCATTTTCTCAAGTGGGCTTTGTTTGCTAGAGGCAAGTGCAGCTCATTAAGAAAGCCTTCCTCACCAATCAAGTTTTAGTTCCAAAAACCTTGCAGTTCTTTTAGGAGGCCCTGCCACCAAACACTTAAATGGTGTTTATGAATAGCTGACAGCATGCTTCTTGGTGGTGGCAGGAACCTTGAAACTCCACAGAGTTATGGCAATAAACATGGCTCCTTCCAGTACCTCTGCCATGAAGTTAAACTGTCAGAAAGTTAAGGAATGGGATGGAACCAACTGTCAAAGCCATGACTTTAATCCTAGCCATATTGCTTAGCAAATTAAAGACTCATGTGGTCAGTAATAGAGAGATATACAGTAAAGACAGATTCAGACCAAATTAAAAAAAAAAACCTGAATGGTTTATAGTGTGTTTAAAAATTTACATAGGCTTAGAGTAAAAGAAGGTTAAAGTTCTTAAAACAAAAAGAGAGTATTTGACTGTGGTAGCACACAATTTTAATCCCAGCACTTGAGAGGCAGAGGCAGAGGCAGAGGCAGAGGCAGAGGCAGAGGCAGAGGCAGAGGCAGAGGCAGAGGCAGAGGCAGAGGCAGAGGCAGAGGCAGAGGCAGAGGCAGAGGCAGAGGCAGAGGCAGAGGCAGAGGCAGAGGCAGAGGCAGAGGCAGAGGCAGAAGAATCTCTGTGAGTTCAAGGATAGCCTGGTCAACAGAGTGAGTTCCAGGACAGCCAAAGACACACAGAGAAACCCTGTCTCAAAAAAACCCAAAAATTAAAATTAAAAACAAAAGAAATAGAGGTTAAAATAAAGCCATGCAAAGATGGAAAATACACAGAGAATCTGGATGCTGTATATTATTGTGTTATCTTTGAATTGTTTGACTGCTGAGAAAGGAGCAACAGCTACTAAAAGACATTTGATTATAAATGCTGCTGGATTAATATATATATATTTTGAAAATATCATGACTTCAAAATTTAAGTCAAAAGATATGTTACTTTGGAGAAAAGGTTTTGCCTTTGTTTTCACAGGAAATGAAAGACTGTGGATTCATTCTGGATTAAGAAAAATTAGCTTTGATCAAGAAAAACCCCCTGAAAAATCTCCAAGAGTAGCAGATGATCCAGATGACCCAATATTTCAGAGGACCTCTGTTGGAGTTTCCTCTGAGTTTTACATTCAGAACAGCCTCAAGACTGCTGACTGAGCTAATCAAGCCTCACAGAATATTCCAGTTAGGACTTGACCATAATCCTAATTTTCTTTACATTCCCATAAGATTATCAGAACTCCAATCAGCAGGAAAACTATGTCTACCTCCCAATGGATTATGGATGTTTGTCTTTGTTTAGTATATTAGTTACAAGTCGTTATGGATAATGGTCAGGAAAAAGGCTAAACAAAGGATATAAGATTCAGAGTTCATGTTTTGAAAAGCAAAATAAGGGTTTACTGTGGGAGAATGGTCTTGTACTCTGTAAAGATTTGTCACTTGTATTGGTTTAACAAAACACTGATTGGCCAGTAGTCAGACAGGAAGTATAGGTGGAGTGACAAGAATAGGAGAATTCTTGGAAGAGAGAAAGGCTCTGTCTGCAATTGTCACCCAGATGCAGAGAAAGCAGGATGAGAATGCCTCACTGATAAAAGGTACCAAGCCATGTAGCTAACACAGACAAGAATTATAGGTAAATATAAGATGTAAGTGTTAATTCAAAACCCCTCTGAGATTCCATCTTACACCTGTAAGAATGGCCAAAATCAAAAATACTGATGACAACTTATGCTGGAGAGATTCTGGAGTAAAGGGAACACTCTTGCATTGCTGGTGGGAGTGCAAGCTGGTGTAGCCCCTTTGGATATAAGTGTAGCAAGTTCTCAGAAAATTAGGAAACAACTTTCCTCCAGAACCAGTAACACCACTTTTGGGTATATATCCAAAGGATGCTTAATTGTACCACAAGGACATGTGCTCAACCATGTTCATAGCAGCATCCATCTCTAATATCTGACTCCAAGTTTTTATTATTAAGAACAAATAGGATTCATGTTACAATGGTTGGCACAAGCCAATCAACGTATACCCATCATCTCACATAGTGGCCATTTCTGTAATAAGTATATTTAAAGCCTACTCTTCAGAAATCTTGTGTACAATACCTAATAACTATCGTCACCACACTGTACATGAGATTTGCAGTTTACTGATCCTATATAGCCTAACCCTTCTACCTTATCAATTTTTACCTTCCCTGTCTTGAAGGGGTCAACTTGGTATTTTGTTGTCAGTTTTATCTACTTCTATGTGTAACAATTTTATACCACATGCAGAAATGAAATCTCTCAGTATCTGTTTTATTTCTCCTGTGTCTTATTTATTTCTCTTAGCATCAAATTCTATGATCACCCATCTGTTGCCATTGGCTACAATTAGCAACAGACTCTATGATCACTCAATGCTGCTTGCATTGGCTAAACTTAGCATCAGATTCTGTGATCACCCATGCTATTTGCATTGGCTCCACTTAGCACCAAATTCTATGATCACCCATCTGTTGCCATTGGCTACATTTTCTCACTACAAGGCTGAATAATATTCCAGAGAGAGAATGTTACATTTTTAATCCACTCCTGTGTTGGTAGACACATACACGGTGTCATGGCTGTTATGAGGAACCCTGTGGAGAACATGGCCCTGTGGATGACTCTTCAGGACCTGAACTCATTCCCTTTGGCTGGGTGCCCAATAGTGGGACTGATGGATCATATAATAGTTATGTTTTTTTTTTAATTTTTGGAGAAAATTCCATGCTGTTTTCGGTAATGATAACATCTTTTTACATTCACACCCATACATACAGCAATCCTGTTCTTTCTGAATCTTCGCTGACACTTGCCATCTCTTAATCTTTTTTTTCTTTTAAACACTGCTTGGCCCGTTATCTGTAGCCTCTTATTGGCTAGCTCTTACATATTAATCTAACCCATTTCTAATAATCTGTGTAGCCCATGACTCTTAATCTTTTTATTGTTTTATAATAACTAACAGGTGGGAGGTATAATCTCACTGTGTTTTAAATTTCCCCGATGGTCAGTAACACTGAACATCTTCTCATGTTCTTATGGCCCATTTGAAGGTATTCTGGGAAATGTCTACTGAAGACACTTATCCGGTTTTTTAAACTTGCTTTTTTTTATGGTTTGTGAGGATTTTGTAAGGACTGAACAAGTCTAATATTCCTATATGAAGTAGTTCATAGACCCATATGATTTACAGAAGGCCTTAGGATAATGCTGACATACATAGAGTTCTCTAACAGCTGAGACAGACCTGGGGAAGAGGCCATACGTGGTGAGAGATAGAAGGATTTAAATCCAAATCTGACTGTCATGCCCAACTTTTGTCATTATTGCACTTTCTTCTTGAGTAGGTTAGTCCTAAAACAGGAGTGTCAGCAGAATCACTGAGGAGATTCAAAATCTCACTCCTGGCTTTTTTTTTTTTTTTTGGTTTTTCGAGACAGGGTTTCTCTGTGGTTTTGGAGCCTGTCCTGGAACTAGCTCTTGTAGACCAGGCTGGTCTCGAACTCACAGAGATCCGCCTGCCTCTGCCTCCCGAGTGCTGGGATTAAAGGCGTGCGCCACCACCGCCCGGCCACTCCTGGCTTTTTAGAATGAGAGCTGAGAGTTCTGCACAGTGTTTAGAAGTCTGTCCACACCTACTTTCTCTAAAGCTTTCCCAGACTCCCCTACACTAGGTTTGGATACCACTGGGCACCACCCCATTGTTTCTTATCCCTACTCTATGCGAAGTCAGGGAATCCTACAGGACTCATCCTGTGCACTGGCCCAAAGGGTACTTCAGGAATTTTCTCCTGGAAGGGTTTCAAATTCAAATGGGCCATGGATGCTACCAGTCTCTGAACACAACTCAAACTTGATGGGTTGCTCTGAAGTCTATGATCCTGAAATGCCTTTCTCTGAATGTCAAACCAAGCTCCAAGGAGCTGAGTGGAATGATTCCTCTGTGACCCCATCTTCCCTGGAGACAGATGCTGCTGCCATAACTCCCTGTGCAGGGAGATAAATCTCAGTCCCTCCAATGCAGAGAGAAGAGCCTGGAACAACAGTCAGAGTGAGTACCTATGCCCCAGAATGGTGTTTTCTTCACTTCCCACATTGATGGCTGCTGTATCTCAGCCTCAGATGGTGGTATGAGTGGGAGTGGGGCTGGTGCCAAGGAAAGAGAAACCTTCTGGAACTAGAAACAGTAGAAACTGGCAGACTGATTAGCCAAAGTCCTGGAGTTTATAGCTCAGATATGAATTGGAAACTCACACTGTATTTGCAGTATTATCTGAAGAGAGGGAGTGGTTGAGAAGTGTGTCTGGTTCTCTTCCCATCTGAGTACTTGTCCATCCTCCCCACTGTCCTTGCCAACTTTGGATTTTTCCATAGACATTCAATCCTGCTTCTACTCTTCCAGCTGGGAAGGCCCCAGCGTGCCTAGCTGTTGGCACAGAATCAAACTAACTACAGGGTCTCTCTAGTCCTAGTTGGGGAAGAGAGCTAGGCAGGCTCAGCTCTGCTCAGGTTGCTGGTCTTCAATGCTGTCCTCTTGTTTCTCTGTGCCCTCTGGGTCTTCTGAACCTTCCTCACATGCCTGAGACAGAGACTGCAGTTGTTCAACCACTCTATTGTCAATCTCCTCATGTGTCTTTTTATCAATGCTCACTTCTCAGTTCTCTTGAATCTGGGGAACTATTTCAAACAAATGAAATTGTCTCTGCCAATTTCTTAGTCTCTTTCTATTTTTACCATAAACAATAACTTTTCATGGTCCTTTTAGCCCATTCTGCTCTTCTGTCATTGGGATGATTTCATAGCTTACTTCCAATTAAATAAACTTTTGGAAAAAGAGAGATGAATATTTTACATAAATTTCCACATTTAAACTTTATATTTAAAATTACAGAACTGTATTTATCTTTGTAATGTCTGTAATCAAAATTTATAAATAACTCAAAATTGAGGAAAGAGAACCTAGTTATTTTCAACTGACATCCAGTTACCATAATTATCAGCTCACAGCTGCTCTTCACCCTCCAATTATTTAGGAATCAATTTATATTTTAAAATGTATACCTATATTAAAACATAGTTGCACTATTAAAATCATGCCAAGATAGAGCATTCCCATAAAAATGTAGCTAGTAGTGATTTTTGCACAACTCCAAGTTTGCTTTAAAAGTGTACTTGTTTATTCCTCTGTCGCATCTGGTTTCCTCAAAACAAAATCTGAGTGCTGTTTACATATTCTACTTAGCTGGCTTTATCAAACCTGCTTTTCAAGTAGAATTGAAAGGAATAGATGGTATCTATTTTTCCCTTATTTTCTTATTATTTATTTGTGAAAGAAATTTAGTCCTGCCACTTTATTCATAATTAAATTTTTTGTGTCTGTTGTTGTCTTAGCAAGCCTGATTTCCTGCCCTTTTCTTTATTTTCTCTAAATTAAAAACAATTATGTATCAGAATTAATATTTTTACAAAATATTAGGGTTTTTTTGTATTTTACTGGCCTTTGGTGGTTTTTCATCATTTCACTGTGTTTGTAAAAAAGATAAACTCTTTATTTGTATTGCTGTGAAGCTTCTTTAAAGAGGAATCATTGTTTTGTTTTAGGACACAAGGTACAGAAAAAGCAGCAGCATTAATGAGGGGCCTAGAAAACACACATAACGTGGTCAATACATTACAGTTCTCAGTCTTACTGAAGCCCAGTTCACCCCATGTGGCAAATGACTGATTTGCTTTTGTCCTTATTAAATGGCCCAGTTGTGCTTTTACTGGTTCCATGTTTTCTAGAACTGAGCAATGTTGAGATTCATTTGTTATACTTTCACTGTAAGTTCCTCAACCCACCACTGTGGGTTGTGACTCCTTCCGGGTGTCCATAGTATCTGGAGACCACATCCAGCCATCAGGATGCTCCTCACTATGGGGTCAGTCTTGACAGCCTTTCCTTTCTGTTCAGGATGTATTCTGTCATCCCTGCTTCAGCTTCCCAAAGGCACTACTTGGAATGAGTTGGGATTTTTTTTAGATATCATTTTTTTTTTACTTCTAAAATCTTCACTCCTAAAGGCCTGGAAAAAATTGAAAATATGTATCCTATAATTTTAGCTCATATTAGAAACAATGAGAACAGTCTTGATTCTAACATGTTTCCCTCCCTTTCCTTCCTGAGCAGCACCGTGTATGCACTGATATGTGGGGCTTGTTATTTTCGCTATCCTGGGTTTTTTGTGTTTCCATATGAAGTTGAGTACTGTTCTTTCAAGGTCCTTGAGGAATTTTTCTGGGATTTTGCTGAGCATTGCATTGAATCTGTAAACTGCTTTTGGTAAGATTGCCATTTTTACTACATTAATTCCACCTACCAAGATCATGGGAGATCTTTCTACTTTCTGTTGTCTTCTTCAATTTCTTTCTTCAAAGATTTAAAGTTCTTGTCATACAAGTCTTCCACTTGTTTGGTTAGAGTTACTCTGAAATATTTGTGGCTATTGTAAATAGCTATTTGTGGCTATTGTTAAGGGTGATGTTTCTCTGATTTCTTTCTCATCCCATTTATCATCTGTGTATAGGAGGGCTACTAATTTTTTCAGTTAATCTTGTATCCTACTACATTGCTGAAAGTGTTTATGACTTGTAGAAGTTCCTTGGTAGAATTTTTTTGGGTTGCTTATGTAAACTATCATATCATCAGTGAACAGTGAGAGTTTGACTTCTTGTTTTCTTATTTGTATACCCTTGATCTCCTTTTGTTGTCTTATTTCTCTAGCTAGCACCTCAAGAACTATATTGAATAGATATGGAGAGAGTGGACAACCTTGTCTTGTCCCTGATTTCAGTGGAATCACTGGGAGTTTCTCTCCATTTAGTTTGATGTTGGCTGTTGGCTTGCTGTATATTTCCTTTATTATGTTTAGGTATGTTCCTTGTATCCCTGCTCTCTCCAAGACCTTTATCATGAAGGGATGTTGTACTCTGTCAAAAACTTTTTTGGCATCTAATGAGTTAATCATGTGGTTTTTATTCTTCAGTTTGTTTATATGGTAGATTATATTGACAAATTTTTGTATGTTAAACCATCCTTGCATCTCTGGAATGAAGCTGACTTAATCATGGTGAATGATGGTTCTAATGTGTTCTTGGATTCAATTTGCCAGTATTTTTGCATCAATGTTCATGAGTGAGATTGGTCTGTAATTCTCTTTCATATCTTTCTATGGTTTTGGGTATCATGGTAATAGTAGCCTTATAAAAAGAGTTTGGCAATGTTCCTTCTGTTTCTATTGCATGGAATAATTTGAGGAGTATTGGTATTAGTTCTTCTTTGAAAATCTTGAAGAATTCTGAGCTGAAATCATCTGGTCCTGAGTTTTTTTTTTTTTTTTTGTTTGGGAGACATTTGATGACTGTTTCTATTTCTTCAGCATTTATAGGTCTGTTTAATTTGCTTATCTGGTCTTGATTTAATTTTGGTAAGTGATATTTATCCGGAAAGTTGTCCATTTCCTATAAGTTTTTTAATTTTGTTGGGTACATGCTTTTGAAATATGACCTGATGGTTCTCTGTATTTCCTCTGTGTCTGTTGTTATGTCCCCTTTTTCATTTCTGATTTCGTTAATTTGGACATTCTCTCTCTACCTTTTGGTTAGTTTGGATAAAGGTCTGTCTATTTTGTTAATTTTTTTTGAAGAACCAACTCTTTGTCTCATTGATTCTTTGTATTGTTTTCTTTGTTTCTATTTTATTGATTTCAGCTTTCAATTTGATTATTTCCTACCATCTAGTACTCATGGGTGAGTTTGCTTTTTTTTTTGTTCTAAAGTTTTCAAATGTTCTGTTAATTCAACAGTGTGGGATTTTCCCAGCTTCTTTATGTAGGCATTTAGTTCCATGAACTTTTCTCTTAACATTGCTTTCATTGTGTCTCATAAATTTTGATATGTTGTGTGGTCATTTTCACTGAATTTTAGAAAGTCTTTAACTTCTCCTTTTATATCTTCCTTGACCCATTGATGATTCATGTGAGCATTGTTTAATTTCCATGTGTTTGTGGGTTTTCTGTAATTAGTGTTGCTAGCGACTTCTAGTTTTAAACCATGGTGATCTGATAAGATACATGGGATTTTTCCAATTTTCTTGTCTGTTGAGATTTGTTATGTTACTGAGTATGTGGTCAGTTTTTGACAAGGTTCCATGAGGTGCTGAGAAGAAGGTACATTTTTTTTATGTTTGGGTGGAATGTTCTATAGATGTCTGTTTAGTGCATTTGAGTCATAACATCTATTAGTTCCCTTATTTATCTATTAATTTTTTGTCTGACTGGCCTGTCCAGTGGTGAGTGAGGAGTGTTGATATCTCTCACTATTAGTGTGTGGGGTTTAATGTATGATTTAAGCTTTAGAAGTGTTTCTTTTACATATGAGAGTGTCCTTGTATTCGGGGCATAATTGTTCAGTATTGAGTTTCCTCTTGATGGTTTTTCCTGTGACTAATATGAAATGTCTTTCTTTGTCTCTTTTGATTGATTTTAGCTTGAAGTCTATTTTGTTAGATATTAGAATAGCTATACAAGCTTGTTTCTTAGGTCCATTTGGATGGATTTTTTTCCCAAACCCTTTACTCTGAGGCCTTTGAGGTTGAGGTATGTTTCTTGTATGTAGAAGAAGGATGGGTTATGTTTTTGTATTCAATCTGTTAGCCTGTGTCTTTTTATAGTTGAGTTGAGTCCATTTATATTAAGGGATATTAATGACCAGTGATTGCCATCTCCTGCTAATTTAGTTTTCATCGTTGCTGATGTTAATTTGTGTGTTTTTCCCTTCTTTGGGATTTGCTGCTATGAGACCATCAATTGTTTATATTTTTATTGGTGTAGCCAACTTCTTTGGGTTGAAATTTTCCTTCTAGTATTTTGTGTAGGGCTGGGTTTGTGGTTAGTATTAGTTAAATCTGATTTTGTCATGGAATATCTTGTTTTGTCCTTCTATAATAATTGAAGATTTTGCTGGGTGTAATAGTCTGGGCTGGAATTTGTGGTCTCTTAATGTCTGCATAATGCCTAAACATGACCTTCTGGCTTTCATTGTCTCCAATGAGATGTCAGGTGTAATTCTGACAGGTCTGCCTTTATATGTTACTTGTCCTTTTTCCTTTGTAGCTCTTAATTTTTTTCTTTATTCTGTATGTTTAGTGTTTTGAATATTATGTGGTTAGGGGACTTTTCTTTTTTGATACAGCCTGTTTGGTATATCTTCATAGGCATATCTTTCTTTAGGTTGGTAAAGTTTTCTTCTATGATTTTGTTTAATATATTTTCTGTGCTTTAGAGTTGAACTTCTTCTTCTATTCCTATTATTCTTAGGTTTGTTCTTTTCATGGTGTCCCATATTTCCTGGATATTTTGTGTTAAGCTTTTGTTAGATTTAATGTTTTCTTTGACTGATGAGACTATTTCCTCTATTGTATCCTCAGTGCTTGAGATTATATATTCCATCTCTTATATGCTGCTGTTTATGCTTGTGTTTGTGGTTTTGGATCATTTTCTCATGATTTCTGTTTCTATAATTCCCTCCGCTTGTGTTTTCTTCATTGTCTCTATTTCAGTTTTCAAGTCTTGAATAGTTTCTTTCATATTTTTGATTACTTTTTCTTGGTTTTCTTTAAGGGATTTGCTGATGTCTTCCAATTTTTGTTTGTCTTTTCCTATATTTCTTTGAGAGAATTGCTCATTTCCTCTTTAAGAGTTTCAAACATTCTACTGAAGTTATTTTTAGGTCATTTTCTTCTGCTTATTGTATATTTAGTTGTTCAAGTCTCGCTGTTGTAGGGTCTCTGGATTTTACTGTGTTGTGTTGCTCTTCGTGGTGTTATGTGTGTTCTTACCTTGTCTACTCATCTTTTCCTCTAATTGTTGTGGTTGGAGCTGTGATTCTGCTGATTAATCTTTTAGGTGGCAGTAATCCAAGGCTCAGATGATTGTTCCTCATGGTACAGTCAGTGCCACGGTTCTAGTTGCCCTGTTGGTCACACAGTGTTCCTGGAGGTTGCTCAGTGCTCCAGACTTTGCTCATTTCCATGGAGTTTGTTGTCTCAGACATACTCTAGCCTAGGTTGTCGGCTCAGACCTGTTTCTATAAATGTCCCTGGTCTGGATCTGCTCCTTCAGAGGTCCCTGGCTTGGGGTTGGTCCTATAAAGGTCTCTGGCTCTGATCTACTCCTTCGGAGTTCCCAGGCTTGGGTGCATCCAGACCCTCAGAGGACCTGGCTCAGGCTTACTCCCTCAGAGGTCCCAGACTGCCAGACCCACAGAGGTTTCTGGTTCCTGCCTACTCCCTTCTATGTCCCAGGCCGATGCCCAGACCCACAGAGGTCTTGGCTCAGACATACTTTCTCAGAGGTCCCAGACTGATGCCTGGGCTCTCAGAGATCTCTGGTTCCTGCCTCCTCCCTTGGAGGTCCCAGACTCACACCCAGACATAAGGGGTCCTGGCTCAGGTCTACTTCCTCAAATGTCCCAGATTCACTCCAGGACCTGCAGTGGTCTCTGGCTCTGGCCCACTTGCTCAGTGTTTGCTACCCTGTACCTGTTCCTGTGGAGTTTGCTGTTTCAGATCTGCTCTGGCCCAGGTAATTGGCTCAACCCTCAATTAATCTTTTTTAATTAATTCTTCCAACTGTTTGCCTTTGGTAAAAGGAAGATTTTCAACCTCATACTACTTTTCTATTTATATCATTCTTTTCGTTGATCTGCCATTTTGATTTTAAATTTCTTTATCATCAAATTATTTTCATTCTGTTGGATCAATTCATTCTTTGATTTTCAAATAATTTAGAAAACTTTGGTAAAGAATTCTTTTTCTTTTTTCATTATTGTACTTCTATGAGTATGGCTTTTTCTATTTAATTTTTATAGATTTTTAATGACAATATTGTAGCATCTCTTCTGTCTTCCACTTTCTTCCCTCTATCCCTACCAAGTACCGTCCCTTGAATCCCATCAATGCCCCACAATGCTCTGGTAGCCTTTTCTTTGATCATTCCTGGTATATATGTGTGTATAAGTTTGCCAAAAAATATATAAAAGGGAACTGACTCAGTCCATTTTTGTTATTTGTGAGCATGTTGTTTCAAGGTTGTCCACTTCATATTGAACAAGCAGTGAGGGGCTCAGCCCTAGAGGTGATAATTCTTCCTCTCCTAGCAGTCACCAGTTACCTGGAGTTGTTGGCCTGGAGATGGGACCCCATGCTATTTCCCCTTCCACATGAACATGTTCATTGGTGTTGCCATAACTTCAGTCCTGTTTATGCAACCATTTCTAAGAGAGACTGTAGCAGTAGACTTCCTGAAATTCTAGCTCTTAAAATTCTCATTGCTGGGTTCAGTTGTGAAGAGAGTACTGTTTCTTGTGCTTAACTATTACTTTGGTACTCACTGGGTTGAATTTAGAGTTTCATTTGTTTGATATTTATTATTTACTTAATGGGAGGAAGGTATACCATAGAGTAGATGTGGGATCAGAGGTCAGATTGACAGTTTTGGTCTCTACTTCCGCCAAATTGCATCTGGGGACAAGGTCATCAGGCGTGGCAGCCAGCACCTTTATTCACTGAGCCAGCTGACCAGTCCTATTTCCTCCTTTAGAATTTTTATTTCTTTTAGAGACACTGCATTTCTAAATATGCTTCACATCTGTTGTGTTCATGCTTGGAACTGTGTCAATAGATTTTACACCAATGTTTTTGCACTAACTTCATCATTTTACTTACGTTTTTACAGAGATTGAACAGACCACATCTTCCTAGCTCCCTTGACTGTCTTCAATGATGCTTCCTTCCCAGCCCTTCATCAACATCTCCTTCTTCCAGCCACAGTTTTTCCTCATGACTGGCATCCCAGGACTAGAGGCTGCCCATGGCTGGATCTCCATCCCCTTCTCCTCCATGTATGCTGTGGCACTCACTGGAAACTGACTCATCCTCCTGGCTGTGAAGAGGACCCACACCCTACACCAGCCCATGTACTACTTCCTGTCCATGCTGGCCCTAAGTGATGTGGGCCTCAGTTTGTCCACACTGCCTTCCACCCTGGCTGTGCTCTGGTTTAACTATCGTGTGATCAGTTTCCACACCTGCCTAATACAAATGTTCTTCCTACACTCCTTCTCCGTGGTAGAGTCTTCAGTACTCTTGGCCATGTCATTTGACCGCTTTGTGGCTATCTCCAGCCCCCTGCGCTACGCATCTGTCCTCACTAATAATGTCATCATCAGGATTGGGGCTGTCATTGTAGCTCGAGCAACTCTGTCACTATTCCCAGGGCCCTTCTTGCTGAAGCGACTGAATTACTGCCCTGGCAAGATTCTCCTCTCTCACTCTTTCTGCTTCCATGCTGATGTCATGAAACTGGCCTGTGCTGACATTACTGTCAACATCCTATATGGACTCTATGTGGTTCTGTCCACAGTGGGTATAGATTCCTTGCTTATTGTTATATCCTATGCATTGATTCTTTACACAGTGATGGGTCTAGCTTCTCCCAGGGAGCGTGTCCGTGCCCTCAACACTTGTGTTTCCCATATCTTGGCTGTCCTGGTGTTTTACATTCCAGTAATAGGTGTGTCCATGATTCATCGTTTTGGGAGGCACCTGCCCCACATTGTTCATGCCCTTGTTGCCTATGTGTACCTTGTGGTGCCTCCTGTGCTCAACCCCATCATCTACAGTGTCAAATCCAAGCCCATCAGAGGGGCCATGTTCAGGGTACTAAGAGGAAAAGATCAGAGCTGATGATACTGGATGTTCATGGGACTTGAAACCTGTGAGGTGATTGGGAAACAGAAACAGAAAAGTGGGTCAAGTCATACAAATGGCTTTCTTATGGACACCAACAATAAGATGTGTAAGAATGTGGTAAAGTTATTTCTATAATTGTTTTTTTGTGGTGCTAGGGATCATTTCTAAAGCCTGTAACTAAAGCCATGCTATCCAATCCCTCTACCACTGAGCTACATTCTTCTATCTGAAAATGTGCTTTGTTCCGTTGTCACCTCATT
The DNA here is from genome assembly GCF_014885135.2 of Alexandromys fortis. Classification (NCBI taxonomy): domain Eukaryota; kingdom Metazoa; phylum Chordata; class Mammalia; order Rodentia; family Cricetidae; genus Alexandromys; species Alexandromys fortis. Next base: position 16,659 of record NW_026068238.1, read on the forward strand.
TATTTCATGCATATTTTCTTAAAGTCAACATTTTTTTAGTCCTACTTTAGATTCCAGCAATAAAAAATGGTTCCCATGTTGCCTTTACTTTGTAGATCTTAAACTTCGGTGCATATCCAAAATGTCTAAATGGAAAAACAGTTTATTAAATGTGATGTGATGGATGCATTGTTTAAAGTAGGTACTAAGTCCTGGGGAAGCAGGACTATGTTTTACTGTTTACTTTTGTGTCCTTTCTTTCATTAAACTTGAATTATATTATACAATATTGCTAGAATTTTGTACACTAAATAATATATGTCATAATAAGTCATAATTAAGATTTTTCATTCTAATAACTGATATAACTATTGATTTATTCCAAGAAGCTTTCAGAATTTATTCTACTCCTACCCTTTCTCACCTGAGAAATCTTTACACAATCCTGGACATGCATGTGTACAAAGTAAATACTGAAACTAAATACTGATTGGTAAAAAACTAAAACAAACAAACAAAAAACCAAAAAAAACATAAGATTCAATATTTTGCCAATTATTAAACCTAACAGCAAATTTGCATACAAATTTGATTTTTTTTGCATAAATAACTGTCTCAACTGAGTATTTCATACTTCATGCTGCAATGTATCTTTAAAATTTTTCAGAATTGAGTGACATCTCTAGTTAATAATGGCCGCTGCTGAGAACATTGCCTTCTAAATACATAGGATAAAAATGACAGCAAGTACACTTAGGGTCATTTTAAAAACTGTTGAGGCCTCTCTCCCTAGTTACTGCCTTTCTCTTCCTATCTCCTCCCAGCTTGCTCCCAGGCACCCCTTCCTTTCTGCAGGGTCATAAGATCCCCCAACTCAGCCTATTTGGGGGCTGAGGAACTGGGGACAAAGTGGTGAGTGCAACAGGGCAGGAGTTCCTTTGTTTCACTGAGCCTGCATGCAGCAAGCTAGTCCTTCTGTCTGTGAGGACCCTGTCTAGCAAGTGGAGCAGATCCTGTACCAGAAGATCCATTGGTGAGCTTTGAAGGAAGAGATGGGCAGGTGCCAATGCAAGAATTCCTCCAACAATCTGAAAAACAGCATGATAACACCAAAGCCCATGGAACATACAACAGAAAGACTTGAACACTTTAATCCAGAAGAAGTTGAAAAAATAGACATTATGAAAGTGATAGAGTCCCTTAAACAGGATGTGAAAAACTCCCTTAAAGAAATGTATGAGAAGAATAACAAAAAGTTTGAAGAAATGAATAAATACCTAAAGGATACCCTAGAAAACCAAGAAAAAACAATAAAAAAGATAATGGAAACATTTCAAGACTTGAAAACTGAAATGGAGGCAATGAAGAAAGCACAAATGGAAGGATGGTTGGATATGGAAAATCTAGGTAAATGAATAGGGACTACAGAGACAAGCATAACCAACAGAATACAAGAGATAGAAGAATCTCAGATGCTGAATACCCTATAGAGAAAATAAATGCATCAATCAAAGAAAACAGCAATCCAACAAATTCTTATCACAAAAAATCCAGGAAATCTGGGACACCATAAAAGACCTAAGAATAATAGGAGTAGAAGAAGGAGAAGAATTACAGCTCAAAGGCCCAGAAAATATATTCAACAAAATTATAGAAGAAAACTTTCCCAACCTAAAGAAGGATATTCCTATGAAGGTACAAGAAGCATATAGAACACCAAATAGACGACAAAACATACAGAATAAAGAAAGAATATTAAGAGCTGCAAAGGAAAAAGGTCAACTAACTTATAAGGGTAAACCTATCGGAATTACATGTGACTTCTCTATGGAAACCATGAAATCCAGAAGGTCTTGGCTAGATGTGCTGCAGAAACTAAGAGACCAGACTACTATACCCAGCCAAGCTTTCATTCACCATCAATGGAAAAAAAAAACAAAATATTCCAGAATAAAAAACAAATTTAAACAATATGTAGCCACAAATCCAGCCTTACAGAAAGTAATAGAAGGAAAATCACATCCCAAGGAATCCAACAATGTCCCCAATAACTCAGACATCTAACAAACCTTCACCAGCACAACTCAAAGAAGGAAAACATGCAAACTCGACCAACAACAACAACAACAAATAACCAGAGTTAACAACCACTAGTCATTAATATCACTTAATATCAATGGACTCAATTCACCTATAAAAAGGAACAGGCTAAGAGATTGGATGCGAAAACAGGATCCAACATTCTTCTGTTTACAAGAAACATACCTCAACCACAAAGACAGACATCTTCTCAGAGTAAAGCATTGGGAAAAGGTTTCTCAATCAAATGGACCCAAGAAACAAGCCTGTGTGGCTATACTAATGTCTAACAAAATTGACTTCAAACTAAAATCAATCAGAAGAGATGGAGATGAATATTTTATACTCATAACAGGAACAATTCATCATGATGAAGTCTCAATCCTGAATATCTATGCCACTAATATAAAAGTACCCACTTAAGTAAAAGAAACATTACTAGAACTCAAGGCATACATCAAAACCCACACACTAATAAGTAGGAAACTTCAAAACTCCTCTCTCACCAATGGACAGGTCAATCAGACAGAAATCTAACACAGAAATAAGAGAACTTATGGAGGTAATGAATCAAATTGACTTAATAGACATATCTATAGACTATTCCACCCAAAGAGGAAAGAATATACCTTCTTCTCAGCATCTCATGGAACCTTCTCAAAAACTGATCACATACTCGGCAACAAAGCAGACTTCCACAGATACAAAAAAAAATATTAGTAACCACCTGTGTCTTATTGGATCACCATGAAATAAAGTTAGAATTTAAAAACAATTCTAACCCCAGAAAGCCTACAAACTCATGGAAGCTGAAAAGTCAACTACTGAACCACCCCTGGGTCAGGGAAAAAAATAAAGTAAGAAATTAAAGTCTTCCTTGAACTCAACAAAATAAAGACACAACATACCCAAACCTATGGGACACTATGAAAGCAGTGCAAAGAGGAAAGTTCATAGTTCTAAGTGCCCACATTAAGAAAATGGAGAAAGCTCACATTAGAGACTTAACAGCACAGCGGAAAGCTCTAGAAAAATAAAGAAGCAGACTTACCCAGGAGGAGTAGAAGACTGGAAATAACCAAACTGAGGGCTGAAATCAACAAAATAGAAACACAGAAAACAACCCAAAGAATCAATGAAACAAAGAGCTGGTTCTTTGAGAAAGTCAACAAGATTGACAAACCTTTATTCAAACTAATCAAAAGACAAAGAGAGAGAACACGCAAAGTAACAAGATCAGAAATGAAAAGGGGGACAAAACAACAGACACTGAGGAAATTCAGAGAATCATTATATCTTTCTACAAAATCTTATATGCCACAAAGTTGGAAAATGTGAAAGAAATGGACTTGTTTTTAGATAAATACCATTTACCAAAATTAAATCAAGACCAAGTGAACAATTTAAATATACCTATAAGTTGTGAGGAAATAACCAAAAAAAGCCCAGGACCAGATGGTTTTAATGCAGAATTTTATCAGAACTTCCAAGAAGACCTGATACCTATACTCCTTAATGTGTTCCACATAATAGAAACAGAAGAGTCATTGCCAAACTCTTTTTATGAAGCTACAGTCACCATGATTCCAAAACCACACAAAGACCCAACGAAGAAAAGAGAATTACAGACCAATCTCATTCATGAATATCGATGCAAAAATTCTCAATAAAATTCTGGCAAATCAAATCCAAGTACACATAAAAAAGTCATTCATCATCATCAGTAGGCTTCATCCCAGAGATGCAGGGCTGGTTCAACATACGAAAATCTATCAATGTAATCCATCATATAAATAAACTGAAAGAAAAAACCATATGATCATTTAATTAGATGCTGAAAAAGCATTTGACAAAATTCAACACCCCTTTATGATAAAGGTTTTGGAGAGGTTAGGGATACAAGGATCATACCTAAATATAATAAAAGCAATATATAGCAAGCCAACAGCTAATATCAAATTAAATGGAGAGAAACTCAAAGCCTTTTCTCTAAAATCAGGAACAAGACAAGGCTGTTCACTCTCACCATATCTCTTCAACATAGTGCTTGAAGTTCTAACAATAGCAATAAGACAACATAAGGAGATCAAGGGGATTCAAATCTGAAAGGAAGAAGTCAAATTTTCGTTGTTTGCAGATGATATTATAGTGTACATTAGTGACCCCAAAAACTCTACCAAAGAACTCCTACAGCTGATAAATACCTTCAGGATGTGGCAGGTTACAAGATCAACTCAAAAAAAATCAGTAGCCCTCCTGTACACAAAGGATAGAGAAACAGAGAGGGAAGTCAGAGAAACTTCACCTTTTATGATAGCCACAAATAGCATAAAGTATCTTGGGGTAACTCTAACCAAGGAAGTGAAAGATCTATTTGATAAAAACTTTAAGGTGTTGAAGAAAGAAATTGAAGGGGACACCAGAAAATGGAAGGATCTCCCATGCTCTTGGATGGGTAGGATCAATACAGTAAAAATGAAAATTCTACCAAAGGCAATCTATAAGTTCAACACAATCCCCATTAAAATCCCAACAAAATTCTTCAGACCTAGAGCGAACAATAATCAACTTTATATGGAAAAAGAAAAAACCCAGGATAGCCAAAACAATCCTATGCAATAAGGGAACTTCTGGAGGCATTACCATCCCTGACTTCAAACTCTATTACAGAGCTACAATAGTGAAAACAGCTTGGTATTGTCATAAAAACAGAGAAGTTGACCAATGGAATCAAATAGAAGACCCGGATATTAACCCACAAACATAGAAACACCTGATTTTAGACAAAGGAGCTAAAAGTATACAATGGAAGAAAGAAAGTGTCTTCAACAAATGGTGCTGGCAGAACTGGATGTCAACCTGTAGAAGAATGAAAATAGATCCATATCTACCACCATGCACAAAACTCAAGTCCAAATGGATTAAAGACCTCAATATAAATCCGACCACTTTGAACCTGATAGAAGAGAAATTGGGAAGTAGACTGCAACACACGGGCACAGGAGACCACTTCCTACATATAACCCCAGTAGCACAGACAATAGGGCAACATTGAATAAATGGGACCTCCTAAAACTGAGAAGCTTCTGTAAAGCAAAGGACACTGTCATTAAGACAAAAAGGCATCCTACTGAATGGGAGAAGATCTTCACCAATCCCGCATCAGACAAAAGTCTGATCTCCAAAATATATAAAGAACTCAAGAAACTAGACTTTAAAATTCTAATTAACCCAATTAAAAAATGTGGTACTGAACTGAACAGAGAATTCTTAACAGAAGAAGTCCAAATGGCCAAGAGACACTTAAGGTCATGTTCAATTTCTTTAGCGATCAGGGAAATGCAAATCATAATAACTTTAAGATACCATCTTACACCTGTCAGAATGGCTAAAATCAAAAACACCAATGATAGCCTTTGCTGGAGAGGATGTGGAGTAAGGGGAACAGTCATCCATTGCTGGTGGGAATGCAAACTTGTGCAACCACTTTGGAAATCAGTGTGGCGGTTTCTCAGGAAATTGGAAATCAACCTAACTCATGATCCAGCAATGCTGCTATTGGGAATATACCCAAGAGATGCCCAATCATACTTCCAAAGTATTTGCTCAACTATGTTCATAGCAGAATTATTTGTAATAGCCAGAACCTGGAAACAACCTAGATGCCCCTCAATGGAAGAATGGATGAAGAAAGTGTGGAATATATACATATTAGAGTACTACTCAGCAGTAAAAAACAATGACATCTTGAATTTTGCATGCAAATGGATGGAAATAGAAAACACTATCCTGAGTGAAGATAACCCTGACCCAAAAAGATGAATATGGTATGTACTCACTTATTTGTGGATTCTAGCCATAAACCAAGGTCATTAACCTATAGTTCACAAGCCCAGAGAAGTCAAATAACAAGGTGAACCCAAAGAAAAACATTTATAGATCCTCCTGGAAATTGGAAGCAAACAAGATTGAAGGGCAAAAGTTGTGAGCATAGGGGTGGGGGCAGGCGTGGGGGTGAGGTTGGGGGAAAGGGGTGAGGGGGAGAGGGAAGGGAGAAGGGAAGGACTGGAAACAACTTGGGGGAATGGAAGGGTGGAGATGGAGGCAGGGTGGATATAGGAGCAGGGACCTAGATACCTACATTAAGGGAGCCATTTTAGTGTTGGCAAGAGACTTGGCTCTAGAGGGGAAGCCAGGGATGTCCTCAGCTAGGTCCTTGGGCAGCAGAGGAGAGGATGCCTGAATGGTCCTTGCCCCACTATCACGCTGATGATTATCTCGAATATGATTATCACCATAGAATCTTTGTCTGGCGATGTATGGAGATAGAGACAGAGACCCTCATCAGAGCAATGAACTGAGCTCCCAAGGTCCAATTGAAAGGCAGGAGGAGGGAGAAGATGAGCAAGGAAGTCAGGACCGAGAGGGGTTGGTCCACCAACCGAGGCAGTGTGCCTGTTCTAATGGGAGCTCACCACATCAAGCTGGACTGGGTCTGAATGAGCATGTGATCAAACCTGACTCTCTGATTGTGGCTGACAATGGGGGCTGACTGAGAAGCCATTGATAGAGGCACTGGGACTTGTTTTTATGGCATGTTCTGGCTTTTTGGGACCCTAGTCTATATGGATGCACAGCTCCCTAGGCCTGAATGTAGGGGGAGGCCCTTAGACATCCCACAGGGCAGGGTTCCCTGCCCTCTCTCAAGCAGGGAGTGAGAAGGAGGGGTGTGGGGGAGTGGGAGGGAATTGGGAGGAGAGAAGGAAGTGTAAATAATTGAATGGAAAAAAATAATAAAAACACCACCACCAACAACAAAAAAAAACTGTTGAGGATTTGGGCCTCACTCTAAGACATCATTATATACTTTTCACTAAACTGAAGTTAGCAACACAGAAGTATTTTAAATAATGCTAGCATTATATAATTCATTGAAATGCTACTTTTATATTTTCATAAGAAATAATGATTTTAGAAAAATAATTAAAAATATAACACACAGAATCAACTAAGCAGGGCTAGGGGTCTACAAAGGCTGAAGAAGCAATGACGGAGCTTGAGTGGGTCTCTGCTAGGTCCTCTGCAAATATGTTATGGTTATTAGCTTGGTGCTTTTGTGAGACTCCTAATAGTTGGAGTGTGTATGTGTGTTTGTGTGTGTGTGTGTGAGGGTGTGTGTGTGTGTCTTCCCACTGCTCTTGGGACCCTTTTCTTCTGACGAATTGCCTTGCCCAACATTAATATAATAGTATATGAAGCTGTATTTGTAAAAGAAGCATTACTAAAGCTTAAATCACACATCAAACCTCACACACTAATACTGGGAGACCTTAACACCTCCCTATCAGCAATGGACAGGTGTGCCAGACAGAATCTTAAAAGAGAAATAAGTGAACTAACAGATACCATGACTCAAATGGACTTAACAGACATTTATAAAACATTCCACCCAAACATATACCTTCTTCTCAGCACCTCATGGAACCTTATCTAAAATTTGTTTATAGCAAGCTGCTTGTTGGTTCTTGCTGCCCAGAAATGAAATACTCACACAGAAACTGTATTAATTAAATCACTGTTTGGTCCATTAGCTCTAGCCTCTTATTGATTAACTCTTACATATTAATTTAACCCATCTCCATTAATCTGTGTATTGCCATGTGGCTGTGGCTTACCGGGTAAAGTTCCCATAATCTGTCTCAGGTACATGGCTTCTCTCTGACTCTGCACCCTTTCTTCCAGCATGCCCTTTAGTTTTCCCTGCCTACCTAAGTACTGCCTTATCAATAGGCCAAGGGCAATTTCTTTATTCATTAATGGTAATCACAGCATACAGAGGGAAATCCCACATCAAAAATTGAACACATAGTCACTAACAAAGCAAACAAAAAATACAAAGAAATTGGAATAATCCCATGTATTTCATTGAGATAAATTTTAAGGAAGGAAATTCAGAGGAATAAATAAGAGCAATGCAAAGAGATGGGAAAGATTGATTGAATATTAAGAACAGTAGATTTACAATCACCAAAGGCCAGAGTTCAGAGTGCAAACAATCTAATTAATGCTTTTATGGCTTACAAAGAAGAAAACCAGGACAAGAGGAAGAAAATGACCCTGGGGTCTAAGACAAACTGAAGTGAGAGAGCTTACTTGGGGGAAAGGAGGGAGTTGATGGTAAACAGCACTGCAATGGACTATTTCTTTCAGCTCCATAGGCATTTGAACCAAATGATGACAGCAATATTGAATTAATTTTTCACTCAAAGGTAACTTGATGTGGGAGTGTCATATATCAATCTGTTGATTTCATTGGTTAAGTAATAAACACACTGCTTGGCCTCATAGGTTAAAGCATTGGTGGGAGGAGTAAACAGAATAGAATTCTGGGCGGAAGAGGAAGTGAGGTCAGACTCTGCTCTGCTTCCAGAGAGACCGGACTGCTCTGCTCTCTGGAGCAGAGATGCCATGCTCAGCTGTCCCAGGCAACTCCAACCCAGGATGGACATAGGCTAGAATCTTCCCGGTAAGCGCACCTTGGGGTGCTTACACACATCATTAGAAATGGGCTAGTCCAGGTGCGAGAATTAGCCTGTAAGGGCTAAAGTTCATGGGCCAAGCAGTTCTTAAATGAATACAGTTTGTGTGTTGTTATTTCGGGCATGAGCTAGCCAAGCGGCTGGGGTGTTGGGGACGCAGCCCCGCCGCCGCTTCATATTTCAACAGTAACTAAACTACAAACATGTTTATATATGCTCAGCATGATTCGATAATACAGCAGAATTGCTGAAACCAAAAAAATTTCTCTAATTATTTCCATTTAAAAAATAGTTCAAATTACTTTCATATGCTAGTTAAAGTTACTTTCAGGTTTAAACCTGTGAGCTGCTATTATTTAAATAAATGAAAGATGTATGTAGTTCAAATTATCTGACATATTCCAATTCCAGAGGTTTGTACACAAAAGTCCATGCTGTACTCCAGCTAAAGCACTGATGGATAGGTAAAAAAAATGATAATGAAACTCAGTTTACCAGAAGAGGACCAATTTAAAGGTGGTGTCGTATGAGGACCTGTTGGTTGAGACAACTTGAGAAATCTGTAAGGAAAGTTAGAGGGAAAGAGAGGTTGGGGAAGGAGCCAAGGGAAAGAGCAGGACCAGCAGTTTTCCTAAAACAAAAGAAAAATAAGATTATGAACAATATCCTCTGGGTTGAATTGAGTGTTGGGGAATGTGCTTCATTGCAGGACTACCCAACACTTATGCTACCCAACTGCACAGGGGCCATTGAAAGATGTTTAAAGGAGGCCTACCATGGGCAAAACACACCCCTACAGGAAGAGCAGTCCCCAAAGTCTACATTTCACAATAGCTGTGGGGTATCAAATGAGTCGCTACTATTGAAAGCCTTGAGAATTGCAATGTGTTGGTAACACAATAATCACAAAAGCAATGTTTGTAGTATTTTCTACTACAGACCACTGTTCAAGCACTTCTGTCATCAGGAAAAGCCACAAGAGACAGTTTTGGTTTTGGTATCAGATGTACAAGAATTCAAACTCCAGGACAATAATACATGGGCTGCCCATACGATGAAGGCCACTTACAGCTCTCCACCCTTGGGATTCTCTTCTCTACAATGGATGAGGAAATGTGACCTCTGCAAAAAATTTTCTTGATTCTTTTTATGAATAAATTCAGCCCAAAATGTTATGTATGAATCATGGAATGCTTTGCATATGTCAAAAATGTATCATAGAAAAGCCACGGGAAGCATAAACAGATGAGCTTTGGAAAAACTCGGTTTAAAAAGTGAAAAATTGTGGAGAAAAGTCGTAATAAATTCTCAAGCAATCAGACTCTTTGAGAGTTCCTTGAGCTCTATAAAAGTAAACTTCCTTTGTTCTATCTGCCTGGACTAAGTTTCTTTATCTCTTACCAAACAGAACTTCTCACTTCCGTCTAGGCATAGAGATATAACATGTCCTCAATCTGTACAAAAAGTAGATAGTGGTATAACTAGTGTACTGGTTCATGGAGTTTGGAGCCTCAATACATCAGCTTGGACCAGGTGTCAGCATTAGGGATAAGAAGCTTTTGGGGCCATGTGCAGAGTGTTATATGGGAAAGGCCAAGGCTGATATATTTAAAACATCTCACTATTGGGCAACATAAAGGAAAGTCATAGTAAACACTGACAGTCTCTAGCTGTGCTGAGTTGGGAGAAGACCACCTGCCTTATTCCTGTTACAAAGCTGCTCATTGTTTACATTGTAAAGATGCAATGATGAGGATTAAAGACTGATAAATACACGAAACATTTTCTATTCTAATTCCCCTTCCTGGGGAGATCCTTGCACTCACCTTACATCCTCCTCACGTAGCCTCCCTGGCCTGTGGACCGTAGCATGATATACTTTTCCTTTATAGCTAATATCACTCATAAGTGAGTACTTACTCTGTCTTCCTGGATCTCAGTTACCTCCCTCAGGATGAGTTTTTCTAGGTCATCCATTTGCCTGCTAATTTCATGATGTCTTTTCAGTAGCTACCAGTATGAGCTACAGATAGGAGGTGAGCTGGGTACATGTGCCAGACTGGAGGAAACTCAAAATTTTCTGAAATCTAAAGCACTAACTCTGTCTCCTCAAGAAAAACTTAATTGGGCAGTGTAACTAACCATTCATCAAGCATTGAATATGAGTGCCTCCAAGGGGACTACAAACAGAAAGCAGATGTGCAATGGGATTGAATGGAGGCATGCACCTGGGGTTTCAGCGCTTGAGAGCTGAACACAAGAGAATAACAGGTTCAAGGTCATCCTAGCTACACAATGACTTTGAGGCCTGGGTATGTGAGATTCTGTTTCAAAAAAAAATCACCAAAATGAAAACACACACACACTCATACACAAATGTCCTCCAACGATACACACAAACACATGTGTACACACACACACACACACACACACACACACACACACACAAACTTAACATATGTCCAAGCAAAGTGTACCAGAAAGTATGTTAAAACCCTGGAAAATAACCACCAATAGGTTTTAAATTCTCTTGAGTAATACATTAAAGTTTTTTGTATTATGCTTTAATTTCTTTTACATTTTCAGAATGTCTGTGGTTTTTGCTTTTAGTGATCACATTCACTTTTCAGGTAAGGAACTCGTGTCTTTCTAATCCTCTTCATTGTCTCACTCTCGACGGCCATGTCAGAGCTCCTCTGGGCAATGGACGACTTTCCACCCCTCCGTTCAGAGTGACCAGATCTTGCACTGAGTACATTTTATGCTGTTTCCTTTGACCTCCACTTCCCTTTGCCTAGCCGGTTCTATCACACACGGTTCTTATATTCTGGAGTATAGTGCAAGTGGGTCTCTATGCTGCTAACCATGGCAGGAAGTTCTACCCTGCTCCTACTTTGCTGCCTGCCTCTCATATTCACCAACTACACAATAGATCTGACTATGGCTTTTCTGTGTGTGATGATCCCAGTCCTTGATCTGCCTACTCTACCCCCACTGCTACAATTCCTACAGCAGGCAGCCCACTCCTGGAAATCCTCTGACTAGCCTGTAGGATTCCTAGGTGTGCCTCAAGGCTATATCTGTGCTATGTACCACTGGTAGAAACACCATCCTTATTTCCTGTATGCGGTGTTTGCTTATTATGTGCTCCTCTTTTTTTATAGACCCACGCTTCCCCTAGTCTTACTTCCTGGTCAGCCATGTGAGCTTATGACCCTACTCAGTATTATGTCTCTTGTTCTTAACTTCTGTGCTGACTATCCCTCCTCTCTTCATATCACAAGCTGCTGGGTATATAAATACATATTTGACCTGTAAGAACTGGGATGGGGGCTTTTATGGGCTACTCAAAAGAAGTCGAGTGCAAGGCAGAGCTAACGATGGTATTTCAATTGTATTTCAGGCATCTTTAGATCATTAAATGGCTTAGGATGGGGCAGTAATTGTTCCACCATTGAGAGCTCTCATCCAGAGGTGGCCTCAAGTAGACAAAGAAATACATGGAAAGATGCGTGGAGCATATATTTTAGAAAAGTGTATAATAGAGTTTTATTCAATCTGTTAGGAGGAGAAGAGTTCAACCAGAGAATCATAGTTAATCTACTATAGGCAAAGAGGCAAAGTCATTAGTATGCTCACTTTTCTGTATTATATTTGTAGTGACATAGCTCCCTGCTTCTTTATTTTATAAATTAATTTTTTAAAGTCAGTGTTTTCTCATTTTTCATGCCTATCCCGTTTCTATTTCCTCCCTTCCTCCTGCTCCCTACAACCTCCCCCCAGTAACCTCCCTCTTTTCCTCAGAGAGGGTAAGGCTTCTCATGGGGAGTCAAGAAAGTCTGACACATCATTTTGAGGCTGGACCAAGGCCCTCCTCACTATAGGGAGACCAAGAAAGGTATTTATCCATAGGGAATAGGTTCCAAAAGGCAGTTCATACACTAGGGGTAAATCTTGATTCCACAGTCAGTGGTCACAAAGACTGCCTCTTAATATCCAGAGGCCCAAGTGCTGCCTGTAATGGTCTGCTCTGTCTCTTTAAGAGACAATCCATGTCCACTCCCTCCCCTGTCTGCTGAGGCAAGCTGATTATCAGCTTCCAGCCTGAGTTCCTTTCCTTTCCTTCTCTTAAAAAGGCAGCGTCTGTCTCTCCCTTCCTCTCCCTTCTCTTTTTATTCTTCTCTCTCTGATCTTCCACTTTCTCCTCTTCCCTTCCATAACCCACTAAATAAATATCAACTTTACTATGTTCCTATCCATCTTGGTCTTTCACCTGCCATATGGCTTCCTGCCCGGGACTTGGCTTCCTTCATGATCTGCTGTGGTCTTGGGACCCACTGCCCACTGCCTGCTGCCAAGACCTGTGGTATGGTCTTGGGATTCACTGCCCACTGCAGCTACTTGGGATCTGCAGCATTTTATCTTTACCATTACATTGGTACTGTGACTCGGCCGGGCTCTACAGGTGGACCAGCTAAGAACATGTGAAACCTTGGGCTTGGGGTTCTTTACAACAGCTCTCCATTCTACCTGCCTGAGCAAAATTTCTATGCACACTACCAGCTTCAGTTAGTGAGCTTCCCTTATTCTGGTCAGCTTAACCATTTCTCCAGACCTGAGGACTTGATCATTGAGCTCCCAGAAATCTTCTAGTGTTCCTAGAAATGGGAGGGCAGCCCTCAATCATTGTCTTTAAGGCTACTGTTGAACCCTTCACTGACATTTATCTCTGGATTGCTTCCCTTAGCTAAAATCATGTTTGGATGATCTGGAGTCAGTCCTCCCACACTAGCACTGCACATGCTGTGTGGTGCATTTGACTGGGGGCCCAGGCTCCATTGGTTTTCTTTATCCTTTTTCTTTTTCTTTTCTTTTCATTTTTTATCTGCTGTAAAAGGCTGCTCAGAGTGTTCTCTGGCCTCTCTGACTTCCAAGTCACCCCCCCCCAAGATCCATCAGGCTTTGGCACCCCAGCTGTAGGCAGAGGACACTCTCCTGCAAGCTCTGCAGTGTTCGCCTCCAATTCACACCCCACCTATAGAGGGGAGATGTCTTCCTATAGGTTTTGTAGTGTCACCACTACTGCTGCCAACAAGATTGGTCTATTCTACAAGGTGGTTGTTTTCAATTCCAGCCTTTTGCTCCCTGCTGCTGCTTGTGGCATGGCAGCTTAGTGACAGGGTGGATCACACTCTAGGTCACTCTTATTATTAAACTTAAAAATCCCTGCTGCCCATTTTGACTGAGGTCAGACAATCTTACCACTATCTTTTTGGCCCGGCCTCTTACCACTATCTTAACTTAGGTCAGGTGACTTCATTGCCATCTTAACTGAGTGGCTTTTCCATACAATATGTGACTGCTGCCATTTTGACTGAGGTCAGGTGACCTTACCACCATCTTAACTGAAGCTAGGTGACTTCACCACCAGCTTGGCTGAGAGCCAGGTCAGGTGACAAAGTTCCATCTTCTTTACTGAGGTATTCCCTCTCTGTTTCCCCAGTGTTAACTCTGTTACATGGGTGACCTTACCACCATCTTAACTGAGGTCAGGTGACTTCACCACCATCTTAACTGAAAGCCAGGTCAGGTGACCAAGTCCCGCCGGCCAAGTCCCACCATCTTTACTGAGGTGTATCTTCCCTGGTACCCTAGTTTACTTATGTTTTTGTCTCTAAATTCCTCTTGTTGACTTTGTTGAATATGTGTTTTGTGCAGTGGCATGCCTTTGGTAGGGCCCACCAAGAGCATCCACTTCATCCCATTCCTATTCACTCTGTGTGTGTGTGTGTGTATTCATACATGTAACTTAAATGCATCTATGTTTACTATTAAATGTTATACTTGTCTATTCATTGTACCTCATTCCAGACTACAAAACAGTAAGTTTTATGTTTTAAATTAGTATGTGCTTTTAAGTCTCTTATAAAAATATGGTATAGTTAATCTAACCCTGATTTAAAATATATTAAGCTGTTCTCTACTATTGTCAGTTCTACTGTTAACCTTATATTGCAAGCATTTTTTCTTCTTTCTATCTTTTATGAGTGTAAATCTTACCTGTTAAGAGCCAGTATAGTCAAGCTCAGACCCAACTCTCCAGGCAGATTCTGATATAACTGTAGCTATACCTGATACAGCCTTCAACTGTTCACAGATCTGGGGAATATGGCATTTAAATATATAATTATTAAAAAACTTTTTATATCAAAAAGAGACAGGATGATCCATAGCAACAGCACTCTACTTCCTCCACAGAAGACAGAAGACAAATGGGCATAGAACAATGTTCATCCACAATTCACTTCAACTGCCAAGTGCTGGCCACTGGGAAAAACTGCCTTTCATCTAAACTGAAGATTACCAGACAGTATAAAGAATCATTGGAATCGACATCCTATCTGCTCAGGTCAAGGTAGGCTTGTCTTCCTACAGAGTTCATAGCTCACTGGATCTTCTGGAGCCTGGCAGGCCCTGAACTAAACAGCAAAAGGCAAATACAACCCTCAATGACCATGGAGGACCCTGAGGAGTAGCTCTAGGTGCCAACCAAGTAAGTTCTCTGTCATTTTTTAATTAGTAACTCAAGTAAATTTTCATCATTCTCAAAATTCTCTGATGCAGTTTGAGAGATGAGAGGTTTTGTCAGTTTAAAAGGACAACTTCACCAAATGAATTTCACTAAAATACAAATACAAGACCTGAAAGTTATAAAGGTGTGAGGACAAATACAAGTTATCAAATTTCTCATGCTGTCTTTCATAGTCTTAAAAATACTTTTCATTGTGTAAATATATTTATTACAGTCATTCTGTATATAATTCTGACATAAATATGCTACTGTTTATACAACGTATATGTCAAAAACTTTTTTTTCACAAACCCAAAGAATTCTTGTGAGTTCTAGTGAGCCGAACTGAAGGATCCACCTTAAATAGGTCAGATATACTCCCTTCAATTCCCTGGTCCTAAGTTTTTTCCCCTAAAAAACTTTGTCCTTTGTTCTGATGATACATTAAACAGGTGTAAAAGACACCAGGCATTTCCATACCACAAACACCAGACAGGAACAAACAGACCAGCTACACCAGGATGTGACCAGCACCCAGCTTTCTCAGGCCCTCCCAAGACGACTCCCACAAATAAGCAGGAAGCAGTCTTGAGAATCTACTGCCCCAATTCCTTTAACCTGTTGTGTCTAAACTCCTGTCTTCTTATTATAAAAAAGAGATGGGAATGTAATGGTCTGCTCTGTTCCTTTAAGAGACAAGCCATGCCCATTCCCTCCACCATCCACAGAGGCAAGCTGATCTTCAGCTTCCAGCCTTAGTTCCTTTCCTTTTCATCTCTTTGTCTCTCTCTTGAAGAGGCAGCTTCTGTCTCTCCCTTCTCCCCACTTCTCCCCTCCTCTTCTCTGTTTCTCTCGCTCTCTTTGCCTCACTCTCTGCTCTTCCCCTTCTCCCCTTCCATTCCATGACCCACTAAATAAATATCCAACTTCACTCTGCATGGCCTGCCTATCTGTCTTCATCTCTCACCCACCATGCTGCTCCCTCTCTGGGACTCGCTGCCCTTCATGGCCCACAGTAGTCACTTGGGGAACTGTGCCATCCCTGCCTGGATCTGGCTGCTCTAGGGACCCGCTGCCATCTGCCTGCCGCCACTTCAGGGACCTGTAGTGTTGTCTTATGTCTCTGCTGCCTGTTGCAGCCACTTGTGGATCCATAGCATTTTACTTAAACTATTACACTGCCAGCAGGAGGGGAAATTGTCTTTGAACGAGGATACATTAATCTGATTATTGAACTCACTTTTATATATTTTTAGTTGATAGCATATTTTATGGGGCTTTCTGTTTCCCAGCATAGGTGTATGGGTGAAGGCCTCACCCCATCCCCTGACATCATCATATCCAAAGAGTCTGGAATGTTCAGGTGGAAGTTCCACCCCAAGTCCCCTCCCTCCACCTCCAGATGCCTCAGTCCAGAGTCGAACCCCCCCAAAAACCCACCAAACAGTGAACCCTCCTCAGAGATGCTCTTGCCCACTCCCATAGGGTGTTTAAACTGCCCCCCTCAAGAACAAACATGTGTTTTTCTGGTCTGGCCATCTTCTCTGGGTAGGGGGCTGTAGAGCCATCTGTGAGCACTGATATCCATTAAGCCTGGGCTTTTTCTAATTCAGTTTGATTTGGTCTGATTCAGATTATTGCATCAGTAGAGAGGCTCATCAGGGTGCAGAAACTTTTCAGGGGTCAGAAAACTAATGTTATTTGCCACATTTTCCAGTGTCAGGAAAGACTTTCCAACCCAGCAACCCTAAAAGAAAACTGCATTTACTTTTTAACAAAAATTTCCAGGCATACAGTGGTCAAACTCACAATAATAAAGGACAACCTGTATCATCTTGTACTTTGAAGCAAATCACTTTGAAAGTGCTGTTGCCCACATGGTGTTTTTAACAACACCTGCTAAAATGTTTGCCTACAGTTTTTAAATATTTATAAATACCAAATATAAAAACTTTATTATTTAAAAAGAATTTTAATGGACTTATTTAAAATAAAAAAAACTTGTGTTTTCTTTGTCTGTCTATTCTAGTGTCAGATACCTGGCAGTACTAACAGAAATGTACTCAAGACTCTTCAGCTTCAGAAGTGATCAAGAGCCAGAATAAAGCAATTCAGAAAGCTGCTCTGCTTTGCCAAAACTGTAATCTTTGAAGACATTAGCAGAGGGTCCCCACCCCCCGTTCGTGCTGATGTTCTGGGTAATAAGAATATGCTTCTAAACTATTCTGCATAAGTTCCTGTATTATGAGTATTATGAGAATTCTTGCAATAATATTCTTACTGTGAAGTTCAGTTATCAAGTCTATTAGTTGTATGGGCACTGTGTTCAAACACTTGTAATGGCTACTTCCTGTCAACTCATAGTCTATCTGAAGTGCTGTATTTAATCATTCTTCAGTGTTTGGGGGGCCTCACCATGGAGTTTTCCTCTCAATTATGATTTTACTTCTTATGTCCTCTTGTATCTCCCAAGATAATTTGCATACGGGAGTATGGCAGGAGGGAGCAATGTGTGGAATCCCCAATGAGGGCCTGTGATTCTCTTCTTTCTTCTCGATAGTGTCAATAGCTCTATTACAATTTCCAAAGACCTATCTACCACTGTCATCTCTGGACTCTTTTGCTATGGCTTCTGGGCCAAAGTAATCTATACTCCAAGATGGTGACCATATTATACCTGAAAAAGTCATCCCACAACAATAAAGCAGATTCTTTCTTTTGAAGCTTCAACTTTGTCTTGAGCTAATTTGGCTGTGCATATCTAGCTAATTAGTATGGCCATGGTCTCATATACATACTCCATTTTGGTGAGTTTCACAATTAACTTTCATAAGTGATTTCAAGTTTACCACATAATATTATTAGCTGTCTGTATGCTGAACATTAGCTTTTCACAATGTACTTACCTAGTGACTTCATATGCAGTTTCTGAGGTGCTTTTTAAAAAACTGGTGATTGATAGTAAAGGTTTTCGGGATTTTTGTTTTGTTTTGTTGTTTTCTGTATTATTCATTGTTCATTTTAATTTATTATTTTAATTTTGTTTTTTTGAGAGAGAAATAACATATAGTTGGGCTGTTAATAAGGTAGTGGGGGATCTGAGAGGGCTTAGGACAATGGAAAACATCATAAAACATATTGTATGAAAAAATTTAAATTTAAAATAAAATAAAAGTTAAAAATTAAAATAAAATAAGGAAGCCAAGAGACAGTGAGAATCTGAATAAGTGTTCTGGCAGTGGCAGTAAAGAAAACGCATTAGAAAAGATTATTTTGAATCTGTTTGATTGATTTATACCTAGATCTTACTCTTACATTTAATGTGTGATAATTGCTTCTCATCTTGAAATAAGTTTTTATGTGATTAATGATTGCAAAACACGAGGTCTTTGGCAATATCCATGTCTGAGAATAGCTCTCTGAATCTGCTCTGTTTCTACACTGTAGATGATAGCGTTCATCACAGGGGGGATGAGCAAATACACATTCACAGTGAGAGTGGGCACAAAGGGCGGGGCTTGAGGACAAAGGAGAGGCTCAACAAGGGGTATAGAAGATGACCACAACAGTGATATGAGAAGTACAGCTGCTGAAAGCCTTCTTCCTGTTCTCAGGGGTTGCCATGCTGAGAACTGAGATCAAGACACAGTAGAGCAGGATAAAGATGGAGTCCACTGTAGCAGTAGAAATAACCGCAGTTAGTCCCAATGCACTGTTGGTTTTTGTGTCGGAACATGTCGCTTTATCACATCAGTGTGGAGACAGTAAGAATGGTGGAACACGTGGCTATGGCAGAATGATAGACGCTTAAGGAGCAAGACTAGTGGGGTCAAAATGACAGTCACCCTAGTAACTACTGCCAGGCCTATCTGTGTAATCCTTGCATGAGTTAGAATGGCAGGGTATCTCAGGGGGTTTAAAATGGCCACAAAATGATCAAAGGCCATAGCCAGCAGCACTGAGGACTCCATAACAGTGAAGAGTTGGATGAAGAACATCTGTGACAAGCAGGCATTGACGCTGGTCTCCCTGGCATTGATATCTCAGCACTGTCACAATTGTGGAGATGCATAAGCCAACGTCAGTGGTGGACAACATGGAGAGGAAATAGTACATGGACTCTTGGAGGGCCGGCTCAGTAAGGACAACAAATATGATCAAAGAACTTCCAGATAGTGCAGTGAACTACAGGCAGCAGAAGGGGTGGGTGGAGATCCAGGAATGAGCCCATCTGGACCAGGATGCCAGTCAGGAGAAGGCGGTGGATCCAGGAATGAGCCCACCTGGACCAGGATGCCAGTCAGGAGAAGGGGTTGGAGATCTAGGAATGAGCCCATCTAGACCGGGATGCCAGTCGGGAGAAAAGTAGGAGAGGTGGGGTTATGAAAGATTGGCATGATGGTCTGTTCAGTCAGAATCTTGACTTCCTAAATCTAGAATTTCAAAATTATTTTTAAGTCTGATATGCATTCAGTAAAGTGCACAGAACTTTAGAGAACGTCTACCAGTTAAGTTTGAGATCTATACTTACCAGGTAACTACTTTTGGCTTCAGTTAGGAGAACAATACCAGAAGGCTTCCTAATGTTCCATGCTAACCATTCTATTGTTCACTTTAGCAGTTCTCTTTTTCTGGCAACAGCCATAATTACCAGTTCCTACTTTTGAACTTGGTATTAGTAGAACCGTGCAAAGAATGATATTTTGTTGGGGTTTTTCCGTTAAAAATTACATGTAGATCTATCAGAAAGCTAAGATACAGGTTTGAATTAATTTAAATTTATCCAGCTAAATTTATTTCACGTTATTATTTAGAGTTTTGTATAGTTATTAATCATTTACTCTTAATTAAAACTTTTATTATTTAGGGGCTAGAAAGATTGGCACAGCTAAAAGTGTTTGCTGCTTTTGTAGTGGCTGAGAGCTCAGTTCCTTGTCCTTATGTTGGTTTGCTCATAACTTCCTACCTGTCAAGCTCCAAGGTATCTAAACACCTTGTATGGCCACTGGCACTTTTGTACACATGGCACACATTCACACATACAGGTAAGTTTAAAAATTGATTGAAACTGTGTCCTTTAATGTACTTATTGTGTTCTATGAATAAAAGTGGTTTTTAGTTCATCTTTGTTTAATAGTACTGTTCGTTCATAGTGTATAAATACAGGCTTTGTAACTGATTTATATTTGAATATGTGTGTTTTCTAAAACATGCTAATGTACCACAGTCAGAGCTTAGTCTAGGAAAATAATTTTTACTTGGATTTTTAGAGTATCATGGTAATGCTAAGTTATGCACGATCAATTTAGTAAGCAGTATACAGCTGTTTCCAGGATGTGCCTAGGATTTCTCCCCGTTAATGCACACCCATCATGCCTCTTCATACATGTTATTACAGAGGAGATGCTTCAGTTCTTATGACTCTGAAGCTGGAAGTATTGTTATGTAGTACTAAAGCCTTGCCTTGTTTGTGATCATGGAACTTTCCTTGTATGTAGCAGCAGTCACTGAGTCAAATTATAAGCTTCTTTGGTCACATATATGGCCTCGTCCTTAACCTGAAGTTGATAGGTTACAGCATTACAGAGATACACATTCCAGTAACTGTTTTGCATAGATTTGTTTTGAGCCTTCTGATGAATCCGAGAGATGTGGTTGTCTAGATGGATAAGTATTAGAAGTTTGGATAAACTCTTCAAGTTTATAAAAAGAGAGAGGTGGCATTTGGACTCAGAGAAGGAGAGACTTCAGAGTCTCTGCTATTACAAGCTATACCACCTTGTGATGATGTCGATATGAGTTTGGTTTAATTAGTAATATTATTTTTCTACTAATATATGAAGAAATGTGAGATATAGATCTTTGTTGTTGAATATCAAATTATTTAAAATGTTCATTGTCCAGACTTAAAACATATTTTAGGGCTGTGTGTCCACCTCACAACCCGTAATTAGACTGCTGGGAGTTACTTTTAACAAGCAGTAGATTATTTGGCATAATGCAAATACACAGAGTAATGCATTTTGAAAATTATATATTTACTAAAAAAGCCAACACATTCTTCAAAATGTGTTTTAAACTTCTTTCAAATTTCTCTTGATTCTGTAGAACACTTCCATGGTCATTTTAGCCAGTTTTGCTTAGTGTTATGCATTTCTAGCTTCTAATTACACAGCTAACTTATGAATGTAGATGAAGATGAACTTGCCTTTTTGTATGAGGTATTGTTTATTACAGATTTAAACTTCTCAGTTTAAATTTAAAAGGACAATGCTTTTACTTTTTTCATGTTCTTTTGAATTTTAAAGCCTTTCTCTTTTCAGACTAACATTAAGAATAGTAGATCCTTCTAGCTTTTTCTTCAGTTCTTTACTTCACGCTCTCCAAGCTCAAACACAACATGACTGTAACAGAATTCAATCTTCTACATGGAAACTTAGTTGATACATTCTCTTTCTCACTTCAGTTAGTAGCTCTACATGAGTTATACGATAATGTTACAGAATTATATCTGCAGATTCATGCAGCTCTGTAAGGCATGCTTTCCTAATCCAGAAATCTGCACATTCTCACTGCATCTGTCTTCCATACTCTTTTGAAGTTAAAATACAATTACAACATTTTCTCTCTTCAATTCTTCCCGTGGAACCTCATTTTCCCAACTCGCTCTAAAATTCATAACCTCTTTTTCTTGAATTTTAATCACCAATTCCTGTTTTGCTGCAGTTGTGTCTAGCACACATTACTGCCTGTTCTCTAAGACTTTTATTTCAGAGTAACTTTATTACGAGCACAGTGCGAAAGAAAGTCTTTGTCAATAATTCTATTTCTGCCAATTTCTCAACATTTATAAAGATGTGCAAACATAAGATCTACTGCTAAAATTGATAATCATCCTAAATCAAATATCTTTGAGAGTAACTCCTTCAAACTAAAGCATATGAAGATGGATTGATTAAAAAAGTAGGGCAATATTTCCTTAAACCCACAGGCGAGTGTAGTCCTCAGACCTCATAAAGGAAAATTCTCTTTGCAGTATGACCACTGCACAAAATCACAACCAAAGTGCAGAGCTGTGGAGCTCAGCACCAGTGGATAAATCTACAAAACACTAAGGCTCAGGGGACATTGCAGGAGAGTTGCAGGGGAGATTCTAATAGCCAATCAGGGAGCTTTCTGTAAGACTGTCTTTTAGGAATATGCCCAAAGAGTCTCATCAACATGATTGACTAAAAAGATGAGTTCAACAAGAAGAACAACAAAAGATCTGCTAAAGCACCAGGGGAAATCCCAGGAAGCCCATCCCTACAAAGGCAATGGAAGAGTACTAAGAGTGGGAGAGATAGTGTTGATTAGGGGAGAGCACACCAATGATTATCCAGTACCAATGGTCAGCTCTGCAACACACACAGAGACTTAGTAGGTTGCATTTATATAGTTATGAATACATATGCTTGTAACATTTATTTTTAAAAAGAGACCATGAATTTGAAAGAGAGCAAGGAGAGGCATATGGGAAGACTTGAAGGGAGAAAGGGGAATGGAAGAATGATAAATTATATTATAATCTCAAAAATGAAGTAGAAAAATATGACAACACTTAATACATGTCCAAGTCTACACAAACCAATCTCAAAGACTATGAGAAGAAGGCTTTTAGATTTCATAGGATGTTTAACTATAAGATCAAGCAAGATTTTTTTTCCTTATGACATATACTTCTTATTAGGAAAGACAAGGGCATATGGGGTGGTATTGGTGGAGAAACACTGATTTTTGTAATTATCATGAACCCACGAATGTCTTCATCAGAAGTGGAAAGAAGGAAAAAACACACATTTTAGAAATTTAGAATTCCTATTTTCATTATTATTTCAGAATAGGAAAGAACTGCACAGTGCTGCAGACGGGTGTTGCTTTAGTGGAAGCCGAGTCTTCTGTAACCAAGAATCAGACCACACACCATATAATGATGCCCATTGAGACAGCTGCCAAATGCAAGTCATGTACCCAGTTTACAAAAACACAAACCAAAACCAAAACCAACCAAACAAACAAACAGAAAGAAAACTAAAGAGATTCTCCTTTGTACTGAGAAAGTATAAAGAAAAAAATAGTGCTGCGAAATGTTAAATGCATTGCAGAAAGAAAATACCATCGGAAAAACAGAGCCTGTGTGCATGCAGAAGAGTAATAACATCTGGAAGTCACCCAGCACATTTATGACAATTGTTTTATGTCATCATAAGTGGTCAGGTTGGTACAACTCAGAGAAAATATCCTTTAGCAGTGCATGTAATACCAGCACACTGTACAGGAGAGAAAACTATATATACAGAAAAGAGGAGACAAAATAATGCCGCACTGAACACATAGAATTTAATGAATGTGCTAGATGCAATCAAAATTTAAATTGAAGTGTAATTGTTTAAATCAGCTCAATTTGGACAAATTCATCTGAAAAATTTTTATACAAAAAAAGAATAGTAGAAAGATATAATGAGAAAATCTTTGATAAAACGTGAAATCATATACAAAATGCCCAACTTTATTGTTTTATTAGAAGTTTTACGTTTTCCCTGGTCAGTGGTGGTACATGCCTTTAATCCCCGCACTTGTGAGGTAGAGGGAGGCAGATCGCTGTGAGTTTGAGGTCAGCCTGGTCTACATAGTGAGTTCCAGGATAAGCTACAGAGAAACCCTGTCTTGAAAAACAAAACAAATAAACAAATGCAAAATCCCCCAAAACAAAACAAAAACTTCCTAAAAGCTATATATTTTCAGAATAAAATATAGATTTCTATAAAGAAATTTAAATCAAGCCATTTTAAAAGCTAGACTAACTAAAGAAATGTTTAAATTAAGCTGTAGAAATAATAATAAACTTCCACACAAACTTATTCACCTTCCCAATTGATGTGGGATGTTCTTCTGTATATGTGTTGCTTCTTATTGATTGATGAACAAAGCTGTTTCAGCCGATGGCTTAGCAGAGCAAGGAAATCTGAAGAGAGAGAGAGGGAGAGAGAGAGAGAGAGAGAGAGAGAGAGAGAGAGAGAGAGAGAGAGAGAGAGAGAGAGAGGAGTCACAGAGATGCCATGTAGCTACTTAAGGAGACAGATGCCAGAACAGAACCTTACCCAGTAAGCCACAGCTTCTTGGTGATACACAGATTTATATAAATGGGTTATTTTAAGATGTAAGACTTAGTTAATAAGAAGCCTGAGCTAATAGGCCAAACAGTGTTGTAATTAGTTTATGAGTGATTATTCACACCTGAGCAGTCAGTAAACAAATGAGCAATCTCTGTCTACAAACAATGACTAAGACTTTGACATTGTGAACTATAACATATAAATAAGTAAGCGTTTAGACATTATAAATGATAGGATATTAATATGCAAGACGTCCCCATATGGTGATGGATTAGAAAGGTCAGTATCAGCAAGATAGCAGTTCTCTAAATGCAATGAGATAAGGCTTCTTAAGTATTTGAATGACTAGAACTGAGAAGGAGGTAAGAAAGAAAAAGCTAAAAAGCTAAGTTTTGACAATATTTGGAAAAACTGGAACCACCCTGCAGGGCTGGTAGTATGTCATAGTACATTCGTTTTAAAAAATGAATTGGCAGTTTTCTAAATATTTAAGCATAACTTCACCATAGGACTCAGAAATTCTAGAAACTTTCCAAAGGCAAATGAAAACATGTGTATAAACACTTACACACTGATGCTCATAACAGCTTTAGTTGCAATAGCCCCAAATTGGGGAAAATCCAAATCCTATCTGCTGAATGAACAAACTCTGAAACACCCATATGATGGAATGACGTTCAGACAGCAAAGTAAAAGAAATACTGACATCACTGCAATGAGGCTGTCCCACGGACACATTAGGAAGGGTGAAGAAAGGCCTAGTTTGGAAATTCCAGTATGATTCATTTTAATGAAATAATTAGAAAAGAGAAAAAGTTAGGTGTGTGAGCTGCGTGTATAGAGTACTATACATGTGTGTGCAAGTGCTCATGCTTGTGCATGTTCCGAGATCAGAGGAGGTCATTGGGTGTCCTGTTCTATCACATTAGCACTGTGTCACCAAAGCTGCAGCTAGGCTGGAGGCCAGCAAGCCTCAGGGAGCCACCCATTTCTGGACTGGGCCCCCAGGGTTGGGGTTCCAGTGTGAATGGCTGTGCCTGACTCAGGTCCTCATGCTCGACCAACAAACCCTCCTAACCCCTGAGCTATCAACTTAGTCTTGAAAAGAAACCTGTTTTAAGACAGAAAGCAGGTTAGCACTTGTGTCTCTGTAGGGATGGGCATTGGCAGTAACCAGGAAACTATTTTGGGTGATGGAAAATATTCTAAAATTGGGTAGTGGTGCTTTCTCATAAACAGTAAACAAAAGTTCAGAAAATACAACTTCATATAAGCTAAAAATAAAATGTGAAATGTTGTAATGTTTTTGAGAATGGAACAAAACCAGACAAGGAAAATTTTTTATGTGAAATGATTGACAGGTGTTTAGCAACTTAGAAAGATTTGCTGTGGTTTCTGCACTGTTATATTAGATACTGACATAAGTAGGAGAATTTAGTTCCCACTTTGAAACAAACAGAGTACTGGGGTACTGGGACATAATTACAGGAAGAGGCCCAGGTAAATACCAAGTAGACGTTAAAACCATTGAGTAATAGAAGGAGGTGGTAAATAAAAGCAGTTATATAAACTGACTTCATAAAAAACACAAATACAAAAATATATTGAAATTATTTCATGGTAGTTAAGTAATTAAACATAAATAAACCACAGGTATTTTAGAACAAAATACAGATAAACATTAATATGTTACAGAGTGAAAGCAGAATTTCTAATAACAAAATGAAAGCTAAAAGCCAAGTGGGAAAATATTGAAGTTTTCAATTTGGTAAAATATGAAAAATTATTTTATGGCAAAATGTCTCCCACCTTTGAAAAGCTGATTGCAAAGTGATGGAAATGCTTGAAAGATATATACCATTCAGTTAGATAATATGCTTGCTGAAGACACAATGGAACACAAGGAGTCGTTTCTGCTTCTATAGGTAAGCCCTCACCCACACTCCTACAAGTAACCCCATTAAAACTCAGTGGTTCACGAAAAATGTGGAATTCACCAAATAACCACTAGTTAATATATGATTATTTGACATCAGTGACAGGCAAAAGAGTGATAACACAGCTTCAGAGTGAAGAATTTACCCATGTTCCTCTGGAGGATGTAATGAACCCAGTGTGGGAGTTCAGGTCTGCTCAGTGTGGTCATTACTGTGCCAAGCTGTCTTTTTATTGTTCAGAATTAAATTAAAAGTTTGAATTCAATTGATGCTCCCCAGGATCCTGCATGGAATAAATATGCTGTAGAAATGTCAATCAACTAGAAATGTAAGTTACTAATAATGAGGGTGTACCCACGTCTTTGTTGGGGAGTTTCATTAATACACATGTCACAAATACAATGCAAGTTAAATATAGACTATGTCTTACAAAATGTTGGGTTTAATTAGACATTTTCACATTTGTATATATATTTACTATGACTACGTAGACATATACAAGAGAAACATCTACTTGGAGTTTGAAGTTTCTGAGTAGGCAATCCCACGGAAGTGATCGGAGCAGGGGTCATACGTATAATGAGAAGTTCAGAGGAGTTGAATGACTTGGGCCAAGTAAGGAAGGGCCTTACCCTTAACAATGTCTTGGAGGTGGGTATGTTGAAGGAAAAGCATCATAAACTTTGCAGTGGTCTTTATATTTACTTCCACTGAAATCTTGTGTCTTTTGAAATGAGTTACAACTCAGCTTAAAATGGCTAGACAAACTTATTACAGACAGAAAAAATATGGTTTCCTACCAAAATGTGGCTGGTTGTCTGAACCCTTACACAGGGAATGGCGGTTTCTCTTATTCTAACATAGTGGGGTACATGAAGGGCACCCACTTATTTCGATGAATGGAGAATCTTTATAAGGAGTGTGGTGAGAGAATCACTGGCTCTGTTGTAGTAAAACTAAGCATATGGGATTTCTGGGCCATGCTGCTCTGTCTCAGTACTCTGTCCCCTGGTGCTTAACTGGTGCCTTGGCTCATGGGGGCTTAGACATATGGAACAGAACCAATTAAAATGAACACAGACACAGGATGTTTATATGCCTTAGTTTTAAAAGATATTGATAACTACTCTGATGATGAATATAGCATTTAAGATGAGGACTGAGTATCACTTCTAAAAGATTCCATGTGTTTCTTGTTAGTGATACTGTTGTGTGAATAACAGAAACTTTGAAAGGATCGCAGTTAACAGCAGCACATATACATTGCAATCCCATAGCTAGTATGCATGCATTAAATATCTGTTAAAATCAAGAGATTCATCTCCAAGGTTCAAAAGCAAGCAATAAATTAGGGAGACAAAAATCAATTGCTCCCTTGAGAGTTGTTCTTTCTATAGAGAAAGAATTGACAACTTGGGAACTCAAATGAAAGAGATTCCAGAAGAAATTACTTTTTTTTTTTTGAGTTTTGAGACAGGATTTCTCTGTAGTTTTTGGTGCTTGCCCTGGAACTAGCTCTTGTAGACTAGGCTGGCCTCGAACTCACAGAGATCCACCTGCCTCTGCCTCCCGAGTGGTGGGATTAAAGGCATATGCCACCACTGCCTGGTCTGGAATCTTTTTCATACAATATACCTTTATCATATTTGCTCTTTCTCTGATCTCTTCCAGATCTTCCTCCCCACTCATTCTTTATTCTATCTTTCTCTCTCTTTAAAAAAATATACATAAGCCCAAGAAACACACACAGACACACAGACACACACATACACACACACACACACACACCTCATGCAAGTGCAGAAAAACAAAAAATCCAAGCAAAGGACCGATAGGACAAAAAAGAAGCCCCAACAAAACAACATAGGACAAAGGTCTACAAAAACACATTGAGCAAGTTTTGTGTTGGTCAACTATTCTGGGCAACTGACATCCTCCTGCAAAGAAAAATAATAGTTTTCTATAATGGATTCTCACTGGGAATATTATCCTCACTCTTAAATATTTCAAACTAGGAAAGACAATCATGGGAATGAAGAAGCCATTTTATTCAATTTTGTTTGGGCCATTATATTAAAAAACCATAAAAACTTGTATAACATTAACCTGGAGTATTTTAACTTATGTTTAACATTTTATTTTAATCTAGGACTTATAAATACATTTATGTTTTCATTTTGAGCCTTTTAATGAAACTCTGAAAACTGGAAGTCTGTATAATTTTCCTTGTAATTAGCAAAAATTCAATGGGTCATTTAAATAACCCTTTATGATAGTCATGCTCATTGAGAAATGATATAAAAATTGATGATAGCTGTTTAATGGAATAGCGAGGTGCTGCTTGTTTGAGAATGACCTCCTAGAGTCCATCTGCTAGCACTGGGTGACATATTTGGAGGACAGGCAACTGGCAGAAGTATTCCTGCTGTTGGGAAAAACATCTTAGAGCACCAAGATCTCTGTGGATTACAAGCAGAAATCCAGAAAACTCTGCCTTGATACCAGTAGCTGAAGACACCTCAGTGACAGGCATTGGTTTTCTTATCAGCATGTTGTGAGCCACCTTTTGGGGTGACTTCTGCCACGATCCTATGTAGTAATAGGAGCGGCGGGGCTGCGTCCCCAACACCCCGGCCGCCTGGCTAGCTTATGCCCGAAATAACAACACACAAACTGTATTCATTTAAATACTGCTTGGCCCATTAGCTTCAACCTCTTAACCCATTTCTAACCATCTATGTAGCACCATGAGGTGCGCTTACCAGGAAGAGTCTAGCCTACGTCCATCTGGGTCTGAGCTTCATGCCTCTGCCTCAGAACGCAGAGCTATCGCGTCTACCCGGGAGAGCTGAGCATGGCATGTCTGCTCCAGAGCAGAGCTGTTGAGTCTCTCTGGGAGCAGAGCAGAGTCTGACCTCACTTCCTCTTCCTCCCAGCATCCTATTCTGTTTACTCCTCCCACCTATGTTTTAACCTATCAGGGCCAAGGAGTTTCTTTATTGCTTAACCAATGAAATCAACAGATTGATATATGACACTCCCACATCA
>NW_026068238.1:47530-110098 GCF_014885135.2 Alexandromys fortis
TTACTTTAAGAATTTTAACTTTTAGTCTGCATATTATTTTCAACACACTGTAAATCATTTAAAGTTTTCTTTGTCTTTGAATCTCTCTTTACTATATATCTCTCTTTTTCTGAACACATGAGTCTTTAATTTACTGAGCAATATGAGTAGGATTAAAGCCCTGGCCTTGCCAGCTAGATCCAGTCCATTCCTAAGCTTTCCAGCCTCATGGGTGAGGTACTGGCTGTAGCCATGTTTACTGCTACAACTCTATGGCATTTCAAGGTCCCTGCCAGCAAGCGAGCTTCAGCAGCCTATGCTTGCAAACCGCATGAACTGTCTGCGTAAAAGAGTCAGAGTTTGCCGTGGCAGGACAGCCCAGAAAGCCAGCATTTTTAAATGGCACAGATTTTTTTCCTGCTACAGCTGAAAACCGAAAAGCATGCGTTCAGCTTTTTGTCAACACCATTTAAGTGTTTCATGGCAGGACCTCTTAATGAGCTGCAAGGTTTTGCAGCTAAAGCTGAGTCAGGAAGCCTCTCTTAGATGAGAGTGCTTGCTTGCCTCTAGCAAGCAGAGTAGACCTGAAAAATTGTTGCTACTAAGAAAACATGCTTCACTCCATTCTTTCCCAAGCTTTCTCAGGCTTTTTGTGGATTCAGTTATCCTCACGTTGGGCAGCCACCTGTTGAAATAGGAGCGGCGGGGCTGTGTCCCCAACACCCTGGCCGCCTGGCTAGCTTATGCCCGAAATAACAACACACAAACTGTATTCATTTAAATACTGCTTGACCCATTAGCTTCAACCTCTTAACCCATTTCTAACCATCTATGTAGCACCATGAGGTGCGCTTACCAGGAAGAGTCTAGCCTACGTCCATCCTGGGTCTGAGCTTCATGCCTCTGCCTCAGAGCGCAGAGCTATCGCGTCTACCCGGGAGAGCTGAGCATGGCTTCTCTGCTCCAGAGCAGAGCTGTTGAGTCTCTCTGGGAGCAGAGCAGAGTCTGACCTCACTTCCTCTTCCTCCCAGCATCCTATTCTGTTTACTCCTCCCACCTATGTTTTAACCTATCAGGGCCAAGGAGTTTCTTTATTGCTTAACCAATGAAATCAACAGATTGATATATGACACTCCCACATCAATCCTAGCCACGGTGGGTTTGTGCATGCCAGGGTAGGAGTGTGAGGGTTAGAGATGTTAGATAGGAAGAACAGAGAGATAAGGAAGAAACACAGATTAGTAATGGGAGGGCAACTCATTGAATACTGAATGCTGAATTCTCACCCATGTTTATTTTCCATACACTTTTATACCCAAATAAAAATGGGAGGGGGGATAAAATACAAAAGACTGTTTTAACATGATACAAAGGACAACCAGAGAGTCAAGCCATTAATTCCTGATAAAATCATTTGATGTTTGGGGCAGTGAACACTCCCTAGACTAAGTATTTTGCAGGCAGCCACTCCATAAGTCAAACCTCTTATTTCAAAAGAAGGAGAAGCAGTAAATTGAATTCTATTACCTTTGGTCAGGGTGGAGCAGGTCTACATCTATGGACCATCCTAATGTCTAAAACATCAAGTAACTACAGCCTACGTCAGCATATTTTGTTTTGTAGACAAACCTGTTGTCAACAACTTTGAAAGATTAAAAATAAACTCAAACTCTCCAACTTTCAGATAAGGTGGAATAGGCTTACATTTTGGGGTCCCTACATCAGTGGCATAGAATGATGGTGAATGTAACTTCTGAAAAACCTAAGGTCAATATATAGTCTTATGGCAGTATCTTCTTTGAAGGTGGATTCATGATTCCGAGAGCAAAAGAACTCTTGGGAATTTTTTACCCCCAACATTGGATTTCAACATAATATCAATTGCATACTTACATGGATGAAGATTCAAAAAATTAAATGAGAAATTGATGAAGTTAGGGGCTCCTGATAAAAATGTGTCTATAACAAGAGAGTCTACAGAGATGGAAAAATGAAGCCAAAGTGGTAAAATGTATGAATAGTGAAACCAAACTCATTCTATTTTTGTAAGATGGAATCAGTTTGAATGGTACTGCACAGACAATTCAAAGATGGCATTAATAAATTCGGCTTAGCTGGTCAAACAGGATGGCATCTCAAAAAAAGTGAATAAGACAGGTTATTTTCTTCAAAATGAAGTTTAAACACAGAGACAGGAGTCTGAGAAATGCTTTACCACTTTTCTGAAAACAGTGTATTATTTGTCTTGCACTCTACTCTGACTACAGGGGCAGCATGGAACATGTAAGGAAAGCTATATGGACATGGATTCACTTTCTGAATTTGAAGAATTCCGTGTGGGTTATCTAGGAATCTGTGGCCAGAAATGAACAATTTAACATTCATATGGAACAAGTTTTGAGAAATATTTAGTGAATAAAGAATGAACAATAAGGATATGATTTGTGAAATTAATTTTGAACAATGGATTTCTACCAAGTCAAAGGACAATGAGTGCAAAACAAAGTTGGTTACTATTGAGATTCTTTGTGATTAGTTTTGCATATTTTAATTCTCCTAAATTGTCACAGATTAAGAAATGTTATCTTTCTTTACAATCTAATAGTTTGCATCATCTGCCGTTAGCCAAATTTTAATATTAAATGAGATTCCTAAAACAATAATTGTCAGAATAAGCAATTCTTTAATATAACAAGCATTAGAATTTTATGAATGATATAAATTATGTATAAAGGATTTTATTGTGTCTTAACCTAGCAACATAAATTTTTTATCTTGATTACTTTTTAACTGTTGCTTTAAAGTATCTGGTTCTATCCCTGATGGTCAGTCAGAAAGGCATGACATGACAAAATATGTGTACTCTTTTATGAAATTGTTTTGTTACTCCTATGAGTAAGTATAAGTGGTATTGAGTATTTCTTTGGCAAAATAGTCCCCTTTTCTGAACACACTTCAAAAACTTTCAGAGATAAAGAAAAGCTGTGTGGAGGTTATTAATTTGTTGTATATCCTTCGTCTTCATACACCGTTTCCTGAGCATTGGACATTTGGAGGGAGGCACATGAAGACAGAAAAACGGCATATCACTGACCCGCTCTCAAGGAGTGCATACATTTTCTGCTTTCTTTGTCTGGAGGTTTGGTTGTTTGGCCATTCTTTGTTTCATCTTATTTATGTTCTTTTTAATTTGATGCACTTGGCAGCTGCTAATTGCTTCCTTCACATTTCAAATTATGAATATGAATGGTCCCCAGATCCTCATATTATGGCATAATGACCTCTTTTCCACGAACTGTTTCTAGAAAATGGTGGTGATTTGGAAACTAAATAAAGCCCATTCCTGGAAGACACAGGCCTGCCCTGATAGGTGGCTTTGATTTGAAGACATCTAAGGACCTTGAGTCACTGTTTAGAACTACACAACAGTTTAAGATTCTATTTCTACCAAACTGTGCCTGTACTATTCTATTGTGAACATTGACTCGTTTCATGAAGAACTAAGACTGTTGCTGCATAGTCAGGGTTAGAAAGCTTTATATCTGGGTGTGGGGCATTTACTGGTTATAAATGAAAATTGAGTAAAAGAGACATTTTGGAGAAATAGGGAATTTTGCTCAGTGTGTGTAAATTTCCAATTACACCAGATGTAATTGTATGTCTGTATGTCTGAGATGCAGCATTGTCCCTCTGGTTAATAGCAATTTATTAAACATATTAATAATTTATTAAGTTGATATATCTTATAGTACAAATTCCTTCAACAAACCAAGGTAAACAGCAATAACAACACAAACAAAAACTTAATAGAGCACAAGAGAATGTTCAGAAGTGGTCATTATCCTTTTTTATTTTGATAACTTCATGAATGTATATATAACTTTTACATATATATGTAAAAACTTATTACATTTTATATATTAAATATATTATTTTTGAGAGTAACAGTTACACTTAAACAAAAGTTGCCATACAACAAACACACCAAACCAAATGAACTCAATATACACACACACATATAATAAGTGGCCATGAATTTAAGGAGTAAGAGTGACAAGAAGAGTTTTTAGAGGAAATGTAATAAATACAGTATTCATATGTGAAATTTTGAAATAAACAAACAAGAGGAGAAAGGGATAATTGCACAAGCTATAGTCTATGAGAAAAACATAACCAAGCTCTTATATTTTTCAAGAGTAAAAAACTAGATTAGTCTAATGAGCAGAAACCTACATCATGGGAAGTGTCTCAAAGTAAAAGAAATCCATAAAAATATGATAAAGGAGAGTGGTGATGAACATACGTTATGATCTCAGGACCAAATGTGTTGGAGGGAACTATTGCTTTTTGTACTAAATCTTTATAATTGAGTCTTTCTTACAAACTTGCCAGTTGACTGACACCCAGAAGTGACATATAAATGGGTCCAGTTGTTAAAGAAGTCAGTTGCAACTCATTCATGTTGATTGTTGTATCAGTAATCCTTATAGGTTTTCCTGTCAACCAGTTGATGAACATTTTATATTGCTTCTCATTTTACTTGTTTTTAACAAAGTTACTATGAATACTTGAAGAAGGTCTTTGTGAATTCCTGTGCATTGTGACCTGGTTGACTGATACAAAATTAACATTGTATTTTGATTAATAAAAGTTTCTATTAAATTTCAGTTTTTTTCTATACCACTGGGATCTTTCTTCAAAACAGTTTATGTATCTATCTTGATATATTTTTTTTGTATCTGTTTCAACATTATAGATTTTATATTTTTATCCATTTTGGGTTAATCATCCTTTAGAAGAAATGTATTTTTTTCATTTTATATGTGGATACCCTAATATAGCAGCTAATTTTTGCCCTCAAGCATTTACCAGATTTTCCTCTTACATCTTTAACTTGCCTTGTTTCTCCTGTGAGTTTTGCAAGAGGAAAGCTTTGTTCTTTTCCTGTGGCTACAATTTTAGAACAGTGCACAAAATCGAAGAATAAATAAGACACCCAGACTCCACTGACTTCAGAAGAATGTCTGTGTTTTATTTATCTCAAGGCCTGTTTCAGATAAGGACTATGATTTTAAAATTTATTTATTTTTATGAACATTTGATTTTGTGTCTAATAGTGTAACACACAAAATTACAACTCTGGCATTTTAAATCCAGTGAAGCAAACCTTAACAAAAATAAAACAATAAAACAAACAAAATTAAATGACAATTTTCACAGAAATTTGGTAGTTTTACTACTACTTTGTACTTTCTTCAGTTCAGAGGTTCACAAATGTCTTGCCTTTATGTTTTCATGTATTTGTCTGTGATGTTTAGCCAGGCTTTCTGCATGATATGTGGACATCTGACACTCAGTTCGGGGCTATATGTATGATATGGGGACATCTGACACTCAGTTCGGGGCTATATGTATGATATGGGGACATCTGACACTCAGTTTGGGGCTATATGATATATGGACATCTGACATTCAGTTCAATGCAATTTTTATATATAATGATTTTTTTTCTCGTAGACTTTCTTGTGACTCGTGTCTGGTTCCCCATCTTCTCCCTCTAGCTTCCTGCACCCCTCTACCTCCAGTCCTTCTTGGATACATGACTTCTTTTTCTTGTAACATATATATTAGAAAATGTTCAGACCACTTTCCACTCCCTGTCTCAATCACATTGATTTATCCCCAGGACACTGGGAATGCTCAGGTTCCTGTTTGATCAAACCTTTGACTAAACAATGACTTGTTTGTTAAGATTTGCCATGACTGTGCATTATAGATTTTTTTATAGTGTGTTTTTTTCTTTTTCAAATAACCTGGATGCCCCTCAGTCAAAAGATGGATAAAGAAAATGTGGTACATTTACATAATAGACTACTACTTAGCGATAAAAAAAAAAAACATGACATCTTGAAAGTTGCATGCAAATGGATGGGACTAGAGAAAAAACATCCTGAGTGAGGTAACCCAGACCCAGAAAGATAATCATATGTACTCATTCATAAGTGGATACTAACTGTGAAGCAAAGGATAAGGAACCTATAGTCTCTCTCTCTCTCTCTCTCTCTCTCTCTCTCTCTCTCTCTCTCTCTCTCTCTCTCTCCTCTCTCTCTCTCTCTCTCAAGAATATATATATATATATATAAACAAAAAAATATATATATATGTATATATACCCTAAAGAAGAAAAGTAACAACGTGAACCCTATATAGATCCCCCTGGGAAGGGGAAATACACAAGATCTCCTGAAAAAAAAAAGGGGGGAACAAACATCAGGGTGGGAAGAGAAGGGAGGACAGAAGGGGAGAAGGAGAGCAGAAGTGGAGTGGGAGGAGAACTTGAGGGAACATAGTTGTCGAGATGGGGAAAGGACAGAGACAGAGACGGAGCCATCATGGTGCTACCAACTAACCTGACACTAAAGAAATTCCCAGGAATCCACAAGGATGACCCCAGCTAAGACCCTGAGCAATTTTAAAATTCATGTGAATATTGTATACATAACAAACATACTTCCACAGAATTGTTTCCAAAGTATCTTCTTGATGTATCCTTAGAAATTCTTCAACTTCAGATTGCAAAGGAAACTGGGTAAAATACTACTTTTGCGTTATCAGCCGTAATACCATTAAACGCATCATTTCAATTTTTTGTGCATGTTCACATTTCACACACATATTCAAAACTTTATAGAACAGATGTACGTTTATTAATCCTTTAATTTGTATTACACAATGCAAGGGCAACCACAGTAAAGTACACCTACATCACATGTGTGCAGATGAACCAAGTGTTCTAAGGGGGAAAGTCATTTGAATAAGCACATAATTTGAAAAGAAGTATGCAAAGTGGGTTTGTGAGGTAATGTAATCTGGTTCGTCATACTGGTTTCCCAGTGTGTGTGAGATGTACCTGACATCCATCATATAGATCGTCATGTTGTTTACATCTCTAATTTCCTCTGTGCAACGGAGAGTTTAAACTTTTCACTGTTTTCTAAGGCCAAACAAGTCTAGTTTCCTAAGTCCCTTTTAGGAAGCAAATATTTTGTGTCTGGTTCTTTATAAATTATTTATCATTTGAGAATCATCAATCAACCTTTATTTTAGTTTGTGATGGTTAAAGAAACCATGTGAGTCATTTATGATGTTCATAGAACATGAAATTTTATCAAAAGTAATACGAGAATGTTGATTTTTGTTTTGAGCTTTTCTGTGATGAAGTTAAGATGAATTGTATTAAATTATAGATGAACAAGTATGCAGATACAAGACAACAAACTGCTCTAAAATTCTTTGAATTTTAATTGATGAACCCTTCTACATTCCTAGTTCCAGTCCATTTATCAAATAAAGAGACAAATATCCTTAATTCTCAAAACTTCTCTTTTGACTGACACTTATAATGACTTGTCTGCACTACTTGTTTTTATCATTTATATTATAGGTTGTCTTTGAATTCTAGTTTTGAAAAAGCTATGGAACATTTAGAAATGAGGCTTGCATTTACGGTGATCCATATTTTACTTCTGATCATGTAGCATCTCCCCTGGGTATATTTGGAAGAGTGTGGGAAGCAGAGCGTGTGTCTAGGATATGGAAATCTCATACTAGAATATCATCTTTGTTCCATGTTAGATTATGGCCTAAACATCTCCAGACCTCAATAACCAATAGTGTGAATTTTAATTGCATTGTAAATAATGTTATATATTTTGTTACACTGCTTTGAAGGATAGGTAGAATATGTCTTGTGAGTCATTAGTAGAAAACCAAAAACAAAACTGTCAGGAAATGTCAGCTATTTTGAAGAATAGATTTATTTCTTCATCATTATTTGCATTTCCATAGTTAGACTGTAAAGCTCCTGGGATAGCATAACATCCTTGTATTTTAACCATAAAGCATTTAATATTAATTAACCATTGTTAAATAAATTAAAATTTTGGAAACTGCCACATCTAATGGGGATTCTCCAACCACAGTTGCTTTTGTAGCAAGAAAACCACACCAGGTTTTTCAGAAGTTAAGAGCAATCTCTGTTTATTTTGTAAGGAACAAACAAAGGATAGCCTTTCGAATTTGTTTTGTTTTTAAACTATAGATGATGGGGTTGAGCACAGGGAGTAAAATAAGGTAAACATTGGCCATCATCAAATGGACTACTTTGGGGGCTGACTGACCATAGCGATGCACCAAGGACAGGTAAACATAGGGATGTAGAGAATAGCAACTGCTCCAATGTGGGACACACAGGTGCTGAAGACCTTGTACCGTCCAGGCAATAGTGAGGACAGAACGGATGATCAGTATATAAGACAAGACAATGCTTGGAGTATCTACTCCCGTGGTTAGAAGGAGATGAACTAATCCACAGATGCTGTTGGCCCGAGTGTCTGAACATGCTAATTTAATCACATCTGGATGATAACAGTAGGAATGGGAGAAAGAAACGAGCTTAAGGAGCAAAAGTAGGGGAACTATTAATACTATAGCACGCATAATCACTAGGAAACCCATCTGAATGATTC
This sequence comes from Alexandromys fortis, assembly GCF_014885135.2. Lineage (NCBI taxonomy): Eukaryota > Metazoa > Chordata > Mammalia > Rodentia > Cricetidae > Alexandromys > Alexandromys fortis. Next base: position 56,038 of record NW_026068238.1, read on the forward strand.
TAGAATTAGTAAGAATTGTAGTGTATCTAAGAGGATTACAGATTGCTATGTAACGGTCAAAAGCCATAGCCACCAGCACCCCACATTCTATACATGTGAACCCGTGAAGAAAAAACATCTGAACAATGCACCAGTCTAGACTGATTTCATTTGCACGAAACCACAGGATCCTCAGAGTGGTTGACATTGTAGAAATAGTCAACCCAGGTCAGTGCTGAGAGCACGGAGAGGAAGTAGTACATAGGTTCATGCAGACTCTGCTGGGTCACAATGATAAAGAGGATCTTGCTGTTCCCAGAGAGGGCGGTGGCATAAAGGCAGCAGAAGGGATGGAGATCCAGGCATGAGCAGATTCTAGGCCAGGAATGCCAGTCAACAAGAAAGTTGGTGTTTTCATTGTGAAGTTGCTCAGGAATTCTGTGTTGTCCTGCATTTGTAGCATTTGACTTTACAATACTCACATCCAAAGAAGTAACAAACTATAGTGTCACAAAAAGTGTTTAGACGATTTTCTGATTAAAAATAATCACTCTAGGAAATAAATTCCATTATCTAGAAAACTAAAATTTATTAATCTAGCAATATGATTAGAGGCATTTAGCAAAAAAAAAGTTTCCTTTTTAAACCAAGCAAATAGGTTCACATAATTTTGCACACACACACACATATTCACAGACTTTTAAGTTCCACAAAATTGTTTGCACATATAGTCATTTCTGAGAATGTAGAAAATAGGAATGCTTCAGTGTGGGAGACTCAGGTCCTATATCACAGAAAAAGAAGTGCATTGGATTCGAATATGCTGTGTTTAAAGTGTGCAAGGGAAACCTACGTAAATATAAATATGCTCGTGCATTTGGCATGGTTCTGCCTGTGTGAAACTCCAGACTTACATCTCTAGAAATTGATCATTTTAATCCCACAGAATAGAAAAACAGACAAAGAGAACAGGTTATTAAAAGAAAATCAACAAAGACAGAATATTGTGAAAGTTTAAGGGAAGGGTTATATCTCCTAAGCCATGGGAAGTCTGAATGCTTTATGAGAACCATAAAAGCAAAGAGACCATGGCTTCCCTATGTACATGTTGATCACAGAGCTGAACTGCATGAGCTGCTGAGTTTAGTGTGTATTAAAACATTCGAGGTCAATTCAGAGAATGTTAGTGATCTGGAGGAAAGCAGGTTCCTGTGCCACCTGAAACCGCCACTGCAGCAGGGCTTAGGAAGTGGGTGCAGAAATGAGGTGGCCGTTTATTTAATTTTCAAAAATTTATCATTTAAGGCAATAATGAGACTTAATGTGACTAATGGAGGCTGTAAACAGTAAGAGGATGTTATGAAAAAAGAGAATTTACATAAATATACAAATTTATAAACTGCAGTTATAGGTCCAGTAGATGGTGGTGAATTTTATATAAAGGAGAGAGTTCAACTGATAAGCCTGAAAGCTTATTAGTCTGAAAGCATCATGGGATTGAGCACAGGAAAGAGAGCAAATAGACCCCAGAAAGATGAGGGTAGCATTTTCATTGACACTTAGGCTGTGTCAACTTGGTAGACTGGTGGAGAGTCACTCCAGGGAGTTTTCACTCAGTGGCTACAGTTCTCTCAGGGAATCATGAACGTAGATTTGCTCCTTTCCAAATAGTGTGGAGTGGTGGATATTAGTTTGAGGACAAGGTAGAAGACAGAATTAGACAGGCAGATGGTTCCACAGGCATAAGTGTTTTAAAGTTCTATTAATTTAAAATTACTTAATTAATTTATAGGATAACTAAAATCAAAGAGTAGCAATGCTACTTACCTTATTAAGGTTTTCAGTCAAATTGAGCATGAAATTTATGTTATCCTAGTAAATATATTGTAATGTATAATGTATAATTCTTCTCAGGCCATTTTTCTTCTGTTAAATATCTAATTTCATGACTTGCAACTATATATGAGAAGAATAATTACAATATATAGCTATAAAATAATTACAAAGTATACCTTGATAATATATGGATCCCAAAGAATAGAGTAGAGTATACTTTACCTTATCTGTAAGCCTTTTGAATATTTGTGTGTAGGTAATAAATAAAATACAAAGACAACACAGTGAACATCCTCATCTATCTTCCTAGGGCTGTGTGGAATCAGTAACTTCCTAGGTTTTTGCTAGCACCCATAGAACAGTCTATCAAGGGGCCTATGGCCTTTATAATAAGTTTCAACTGAACTGTGAGATTATATGTATGATGTGTATTTCCCTGGGGAAACTGACAAGAAGAAACAGCTTGTATCAAAATGGAAGGTACCCAAAGATATTAAACTATCATCTCAAACGAACAGTGGTCCCCAGGAGTACTGGATGATAAAGGAAGCCAAAGCATTCATAAATAGTTGGCTCTCCACATTGATGTACTCTGTTTCTTGTGCATTATGCTACACCACCATGAGTTCAGACGTGCACTATTGTGTCTGAATAAACCCCATTTCCTGTAGTTATCAGTCATCACCTCTGACTCATGCAATGCTTCCACTATCTCCTCTGTGATGATACCTGAGTCTTGTGGGGAAGGCTGCTCTCTAGATTGCCCATATGGACTTATTACTCCATGATCTCTTATTCTCTGAAAACTACCAGTTATGGGTCTCTGTATTAATTGCCATCTACTGCAAACAGAAACTTTTCTGATGTGAGTTGATGGGTGCACTAATCTACAGGTATAGCAATGAGCATCAGAACTCATTTTAACACTATGCCCACTTAGCAGAATAACAGTAGGTTCATCCCTAGGGCCTATGGCAAATCTAGCCACAGGTTCTTGGCCCCAGTAATGTTGCCAGGCATGAGCTCTATCTAGTTGAGAGGACCTTAAATCTGATCAGAGAACAGTCACTTACTCCCATAACATTTGAACCTTTATTTCAGCAGAAGTCATATTTTGCCAAGATACTCATTGTTATAGTTCATAGAGTTTCCAGATGAGCAAGATTATGCCTAGCATTTTGTAGATAAAAGAAAGCAAGGCAGGAGGAATGAAGCTCTCAGATCAGTACCCCACTGATTTCTCTCTGTTCTATAACTCAGATATGTGGTGTCTTCAGCAACAGAGTGTGATGGATTATATTTGTACTTAATTAACTAAGGTGCACAATGTGATACTTTAACATGTGCATACAAGGTGCCATTATCAGGTCATGGAAATTAGTATATGTATACCTTGATGTTTATCTTTTCTCAGTGCAAAAACTTCTATGTATTTTGATGTTTGGTGTTTCTGATTATAGAATAAGTATAAAATAAAAGAATCACTTGAATCTGGGGATAAAGCATGACTGTAGCAGTCATTCATATGCCTGTGCTTTTAAAACTGTGTACATAGAGAGGCTTACAATTTACAAAGAAAATATAGATAACAAATAAAATATTGTTATGTACAAAGAAAATACAGATAACAAATAAAATATTGTGGAATTATGTCCTCAAGTGACAGTTTTCATCTGAGAGATGAAGAGACATAAGTGCCCCAATATCCTAGCCTACTGCCCTGACTCTAGCTCTTCCCTAACTGTTAACCATATAAGATAAACCATTTTATAAACACTTTCACAGTTAGTTTCTGGGAAAATTGCTGTTTCAAAGCCTTGTTGGCTAATCTTAACTGATTTTGAGTTAAGGGTAGAACTTGATCAACTTGTGTAGAGTGGGCTCTCTGTCACTAGAATATAGAACACCAGAAAATATAAGAAAATAAGATAGAGTTTTACCATGCAGTAAGCTATGTGCCCATTAGTGTTCCATCAGTTACAAATTTCTGGAAACGCACACATACACACACTAAGGTAGTGAGGATTTATTTGGTTCATGCTCAGTTGGCTCCACTGCTGAAGACCTAGTATTTGGTGCATGATAGCATATTACCAAATGGTGAGCAGGAAGGGAAAGAAAGGACAGAACCACGAAAGAGCTTCAGCTCCAAAGACAAAATCCCAGTGACCGACTTCATCCAGTCACGTTCTACCTCTAAAGAAGTGTCACTAAGTGGAGAACAGGCCTTGGACCCATATGCTTGTGGGAGACGTTTCATGTTCAGACCATATCTGGAACTGGTGGCCTTTAACTGAGACTATAGATTTTTAGTTGGCCATACACAGAAAAGCATTAGTTTGGAGATTATGTGTGCTGTTTATTGTACGGAAATTTGCTTGCTGACTGCTAAGGGGTAAATGGCTGGCAGATCATTTTATATAATACTATAAAATTAATGTATTGTGTTATCTTAATGCCAGTAGAAACCACAGGATAGAATAAAAGAAGTGGAGTAATTTTCCAAAATGAAACAGAGTTAGACTTAAATTATCAGTCTTCCTCTTGATTAACACACCTCCATGGGCTGGTGCATGTAGGGATAGTATGCAGTATAAGACTACTTATAGTCCTACTTTTACAAAAATAATTTTATTTAATTTTCAATGACTCATTACAGCTATAAATGTCATGCTTTGTAGGTATGGGTATAGAGTTGAGATCTCCTGACTTGACCTGTTGTATCAATCAACATTATGTGATGTGTTTCCTGTCGGACACACAGATGCAAGCGTTGCTGTGGAATGCAGAAGCAAAACAAACTTCCCAATGTTTTTTCTTTCTCATATAAACTAACATTTCTGTCTTTTATATATTGATTCAAAGTAATGTTCAGCATTGTAGTTTTAAGTTTTGTTTCTTTCAATTAAAATTAATGCGTTAATGCAGTCCTTGGAGAATCCAGAATATGAATTCTTCTGTACATTGCTGAAAGAAAAGTTCTTTGTCTAGTACAATCATGATAAATTAAATGCTTTAAAGCACATTACTCAAAAATGATTTCCCTTTAATACCAAAGGTTCCTAAGCTTGGTCTCCAAAAGCATGTTGAGAACTTAGTCACCATAATTTTGCAGAAATATCTTTGGGTGAAATTGAACAACAATCTCATTACATTGTTGGTCCTTGACTAATGAGAACAAAGGAATTAACGTTGATTAATTTATCATAGGGAAATTTCCCATAAAATTTCTGTACCATGCTTTTTCATAGAAACAAGAAAGACACAGTTTGAACTAGACCAGTGGTTCTTGCTGGGTTCAGTCCAGGACTCCAAGGAGGGAGGACTAGGGATGAGAAAAATAATTAAAAGGTGAGGTCAGGAAAGCTAGAGAATCCAAGAAAAATTGAGTTGGTTTATGGAAGTACTTAGCACCTGCCACATCAATTAGTAACAATAGCAATAGAAAACAAGGTAGAAGGCCCATGGGGGATAGATGGTAGGGACATGGGGAGAGGGAGGGAGAAAGTTATCCTAAGTAACAGTGTAAGAAAATATTATAAGGAGATTTATTTCTATAAAAACTGCTAACAAATGAGAAATAGACACCAAAATTGGAACAATTCATGCCCTGGAATGACACAAAGATAGATGCATGTGATGGTGGTGAGGGTGGTGAGGGTGGTTATCCACAGTGGTGGCAAAAGACGATGACTGTGATACTAGCATTTGAGGGAGGAGACTACCCATTGCAGTGACTAAGCACGTAATAAACATGTATTACTTTGACAGAGGTGGAAATTGTGAGCTCCAAGTGAATATGAAATTATAAGAACAGGAACTAGTCATATGTCTAAAACCACACATAATTTTCTAAATTGCAGATAATGTTTGGCTATATATACTTTCGTCTACTAGAAATATTTTTAATCCACAAATTCAGACTTGTAGATAAAGAATAAGCATTCCAAATTTGGTACTTCTAGGTGGAAAATTGTTACAGTAAATGTTGCATTAACCATTGTCAATTTGCATGACATAAAGGTCAATTATATAGAGAGCAAATTAGTTTTTCTCTATGTCTTTGGATAGGTCTGAATGTATCTTCTGTTTCTACACATGTAATTAAAATGAAAAGGTACTAGAAAAATAATAAGGTAGAGGAGAGAATTATGAGGGAGAGAAGGAGGAGGAAGAATAAAAGAAAGAAATGGGGAAAGAGAAAGAGAGAGTGGGAGGAGAGAGAAAGAGAGAGGGGAGAGGGAGGAGAAAGAGACAGTGAGAACAAAGAGATAGAGGTAGGCAGGGAAAGGGAGAGGGGAAGGGAGAAAGAGAGAGAGAGAGAGAGAGAGAGAGAGAGAGAGAGAGAGAGAGAGAGAGAGAGAGAGAGAGAGATGTGAAGGCATCCAAACTATTTCCTCTGCCCTCTCTCAAGATTTCTTGGTGGAAACAGTGAGGGATCTCTTCATAGCCTCTAAACTTAACCCGAGCTCCTCAGAACACAGCCACCGTGTTAGGCTCTGCTGTATCTTTGTCTGTCTGTAACCATTTTACTGTTTCTTTTGGAACTCCCATGATTCATGTCTTTGCAAATGCTGACACATGTCCTTCCCACTTTTATATATCTGATGAATTAAATTTCTATACCTGAAATTGCCACCATTACTTTATTTTAAATGATGTTTCTGGGTCTCAGTTATAACTTTTCACTCATTTTAACGTCCAGAGTGGCTGCATGAGTGGAATCACATGAATTGCATTTATATTGTTTTCACATCTATTTCTCCTGACTAGAAGACAAAATCTGAGCCCAGTGCATGGTGTATATTCTCCCATGTCTATGGATGCTCAATACATTATCACTGCTCAGTGTAAGAGCCTTGTCTGGTGTTTCAGGCCACTTGTGAATGAATCCTGTCCCTTAGATTTCAGGCTAATTAGAAGAATAACACACACCCCAAATTCCATTTTGTGTGTGTGCCTGCATGTGTGTGTTCAGGTGTGTGTGTGTGTGTGTGCACGCGCGCGCTTGCGTGTGTGATTGTTTAACTCTAGTCAAGTTTTCATTGCTGTAACAAGTTACCTGACATGCAACTAAAGAAAAAGAAAGTCCTGCTTTGGCAAGTGGATAGAGTTCTGGTTTCGCTCACTTGGTTGTGTTGCTTTGAGTTGATTCCTCATGGCAAGGGGGTCTGCTGGAGGCCTGTTCACCTCATGGCAGCTTGGAGGCCAAGAGAAATAATGAGCTGGGATCCCTAATGACCCCTCCAATATCAAATCCCATGACATAATGTTCTGTTGTGGATCCCATCAGCTTCCTTTGCCTTCCAGTACTGCCAAAGTCTTAAAACATGTGTCCTTCATTAGTATGCAAAATTTCTATCACAACCACACAGAGATGACTTTGAACCAAAATCAATCAGAAGAGATAGAAAAGGACACTTTGTACTCATCACAGGAACCATCCATCAAGATGAAGTCTCAATCCTGAACATCTATGCCCTAAATACAAGAGAATCCAGATATGAAAAAAATTACTAAAGTTTAAATTGTACATCAAACCCCACACACTAATAGTAGGANTCAGAACTCATTTTAACACTATGCCCACTTAGCAGAATAACAGTAGGTTCATCCCTAGGGCCTATGGCAAATCTAGCCACAGGTTCTTGGCCCCATTAATGTTCCCAGGCATGAGCTCTATCTAGTTGAAAGGACCTTAAATCTGATCTGAAATCAGTCATTTACTTACACAACATTTGAGCCTTTATTTCAGCAGAAGGCATATCTTGCCAAGATCATCATTGTTATAGCTTATATTGTTCCCAGATGAGTACGATTATGCCTAGCATCTTCTAGATAAAATCAAACTAGGCAGGAGGAATGAAGTTCTCAGATCAGTACCTTATTGATTTCTCTCTGTTCTATAACTCATATATGTGGTGTCTTCCGCAACAGAGTGTAATGGGTTATAGTTGTACTTAAGGTACACAATGTGATACTGTTAAGTGTGTATACAAGGTACTATTATGAGATCAGGAAAATTAGTATATACATTTCTTCTGATGTTTATCATGTCTCAGTGCAAAAACGTTATTCTATATATTGTGATATTTGATGTTTTGATTAAAGAATAAGAGAAGAATAAATAGAAGAATCTCTTGAATCTGAGAATAAAGCATGACAGTGAATTCACTCATATGCCTATGTTTTGTAACTGTGTAATACCCACCCAGGTCCAAAGACATATAGTTTACAAAGAAAATACTGGAAAAAAGCATAGAATTGTGTCCTCAAGTGACAGTTTTTATCTAATAAAGGAAAAGTTATATAAAGCCCTAATACAATACTATCCTAATTCATAGCCTCTAGCCTTTCATTAATTGTTAACCATATAACTAAGATAAACTATATTATAAACATTTACTCAGTCACCTGGGCAAATTGGTTGCTAATCTCAACCGATCCTGCAGTGAGGAAACGACTTGATCAGTTTGTGTATTTTATCTTTCTCCTAAGGGAGGGATAAAGAAACAATGAGCATTTTCACTTCTTGTGGTCAGAAATGGTTATGATAAGAAAAACAGTCTTCAGTAGAGTGGGATAGCTGTCACTAGAACACAGGGAATCAGGAAATATAAGAAAATAAGAAGGAGTTTAACCATTAAGTAGCTGTGTGTTCTATCAAAGTGACATAATTATGAAAAAAAAAAACACCTTAAGGTAGTGAGGATGTATTTGGTTCATGCTCAATTGATTTCATTATTGAGGACCTAGAGTGAAGCTAAAGGAACATTTGGTTGAGAATAGCATCTTAACAAATAGTGAGTAAGAAAGAAAGAGGAAAAAACAGGAAGGGATCATTGAAGGACATTAACTCCAATGATAGAATCCCAGTGACTGACTACATCCAGTCAAGTTCTACCTCCAAAAGAGTGGTACAACTGGTCTTTCGTAATTTGTGCCTTTTGTGTTCTAATTTTTTGTAATCCAATTTTATAAGATAGGTAATTGACAGAGTCTCCTCTGTATTTTTTCAGGAGTAATTTGTAAGCCCCATCTTGGAAAAATTTTCTTTTCTTCTTCAAACATTTTTTCTAAAGTGTCTATGCTTGAATCAGATAGTAAAATGTCATCCATGTAATGGTAAATTATAGATTTAGAAAAATTTTTACATATTATTTCCGATGGCTGACTTACAAAGTATTGGCATAGGATGGGATATTGAACATTCCCTGTGGAAGGATTGTCCACTGGTATCTCCTATTAGGTTGAGAATTATTATAAGCAGGCACTGTGAAGGCAAATTTTTCTCTGTCCTTTTCTTGTAAAGGCATAGTGAAGAAATAATCTTTTAAATCAATAACTCTAAGAGGCCATCCTTTTGGTAATAAAGAAGTCAGTGGAATTCAGATTTAGAGGGCCCAAAGGTTGAATTACCTTATTGACAGCCATTCTCCATTTACCAGATTTATTTTTAACAACAAATACAGAAGAATTCCAAGGGCTGGTTGATTCTTCAATATGGTGAGCATCTAGTTGTTCTTGTACCAGCTGTTCTAAAACCTGCAGTTTTACTTCAGTTAGAGGCAACTGTTTAACCCATACTGATTTCAGTTAACCATTTTAAACGTAGGACTGTTGGTACCTCTAAAGGTTTGCTAGTTGCTTTGTGTTCTTGTACTGATGGAGGAGAGTCATCTGTTTATGTGTTACTTTCATTAGTTAATAAAGAAACTGCCTTGGCTCTTTGATAGGACAGAAAATTAGGTAGGCAGAGTAAACAGAACAGAATGCTGGGAAGAAGGGAAGTGAGGCAGTTGCCATGACTCTCCTTTCTAAGAATCCTTCCCGGTAAGCCACCACCTTGTGGTACTACACAGATTACTAAATATGGGTTAAAGCAGGATGTGAGAATTAGCCAATAAGAGGCTACAGATAATGGACCAAGCAGTGTTTAAATAAATACAATTTGTATGTTGTTATTTCAGGTATAAAGCTCATCATGCAGGAGCTGGGTGGGAATGCAGCCCACCACTCCTCATCTACATTATTTTACAGCCTGAATGGCTGGTGAACTTTGTGTATAGTAATTTATAATATTATTCCCAGAATTATGAGTTCCTGGGACTGCAAGAATGTTAACCTGGGTGTTCCATTTCTGCAGCAGGTCACAATCCCATAAATTCACTGCAATATTAGCTGCATATGGCCTCAAATTCCCTCTCTGATGTTCTAGTCCTATGCAATCAACCCATCTCATGCTTTGTTTAATTTCAGATATGGTCCTAATTCCTAGTAATTGCATATCTGCCTCTTGAAGAGGCCTATTTGGATGCCAAGATTCTGAAGTAATGATACTCACATCCGCACCTGTGTCTATTGAACCAACAATTACAGTGTAATTTATACACACTTTTAGCTTTGGTCTTTGATCATTTATAGAAGTCTGCCAGAATATACATTTCTTATTTCCTATTGGAATTTTTTATTTATCCTCCATGTTTATTCCATCATCCAGAACAGTATGGTCTTTTACAGAAGGCTCAGGATTTTTTAATTTTCCTGGTGAAACATGTCCTCCACAGCGACTGGGAATGACTGGACCACTTTTGGCTTGGGGGGCCTTTGAGAGGCCCCTCAAGGAGTTTCTTGATGATATCAAGCTTCCTTGTCTATCTTTTGTTGATCTGTATTCATTGGTCCAATGTCAACCTTTGCCACACCTTCTACATATACCCGAAGGCAGAGTCCTCCTATTCTTGCCATTCCCAGAGGAGATATTATTCCTAGGAATAATACAATCCCTCCTCAGATGTTTTATTCTACCACAACTAAAACATTTGGCATTTTGCTGTCTCTTCATTCCTGTGGAAATTGTTTCTCCTACCCAGAATTCAGTATTATAGTCCTATATCTCAATGTTCATTATATGCAGGATCCATTCATCCATAGGTGCTGATCTAACTTTTAAAGACCCAAGTATCTTTTTGCATTCTAAGTTACATTTTCAAAAGCCAGAGATTCAATAAGTGCTTGTCTAACATCTGGGTCTGTTACTCCTATTTGTACAGCTTTAGTTAATCTTTGAAAAGGTCACTAAAGGGTTCACTCTGATCCTGTTTAACCCTTGTATGTGTTTCAATTTGTTTTCCTATTTTTTAAATCTTGTCCCAAGCATTTAAGGCTGCTTTGTGGCAAGGGAAAAAATTGTTCATTGTAAAGACCTTGAACCTGTGGGTCAGCATAAGTGCCCTCACCAAGAATCTGATCTTGGGAAGTCTCAAGTCCTTTTGCTTTTCCCTGTTGTTCTAAAATTTTTGCCTCTTCCCTGAAATAACATTTAAATATCAATTGAGGCTTATCATCCAGGATTGTTGAAACTAACTGAAGCTAGTCATGTGGTCTAACCTTAGTGTTAGAAGCCCATGTCTTTAACATCTCCCTAACAAATGTAGAATGCAAGCCATAAGTTATGACAGCTTGTTTAATTTCTTTTAGATCATTTATTCCTATAGGTATCAATCTACCTTTTTTGGATCCCTTTGGGCCTTTAGAACATGATGCTTTGTCAGAGTAGATTACAGGTAGGAAGTTAAAACCCTGTGTAAGTCATCTCTGGCAGTTACTGGCAATGTTGAATCCTGTCCTTGTGCCTTCTTTCCTTGTTCATCAGCTCCAATAATTTCCTGAATCATTTCAAATCTTTTTACTATTGTATTTTGTAAAGCCTGAATCCCTGGCCTGTATATATTTCTACCAATTTCATTGAGTCACCTAACCTCTGGTTCTCATTCTGCACATGTGATTCCACAGTCTGAAGTTTTTCTTTTAAAGATAACACCTAATCCTAGAACATTACTTGAACAGCATGCAGATAGCCATCCTGGGGAGATACTCTATCTATTAACTTATCATAACTTCTTAACAAATTTTGATTATCAAATTCAGCATTATAAACTCAGATATTTTCTCAGTATCCTTAGATATGGATTCAATTTTGTCTGTCAAATTAATATTACCCTTTTCAAAAGTACTAATTTTTTTTCAGGTAACTTTTGATTTTCAATGGTATTAATTTGGTTAGCAAGCTGTTCATTATTAGTCTGTAAAGACTGCATCATTTGTAAAAGTACCTAATTCTTAGCTCTGTTATCAAATTGTTTTCTTAAGTATATAATATGAAGAAAAAAAACTGAGTTCCAATATCCAGTAAATGGATGTATCACCATATGCCTTGCAGAATACAATCCATAGTATTAGCAAAATGTTACTAAAAGTTCTAATGTAAATATAGTCTGCCATTATATAACTTTCAAGTTTATTGATTTATTAATTACCTGTTATGAGATCCAGTAAATTGTTTTAGGTATAATAATCTTTACTGTCCAGCAGGTGTTGTGGTTACAGAGTCACAACTAACAGCAAGGCAACTGGTGGCAACATGAATGGTCCTGAGCTGCTTTAGTTTGATACTGGTTAAATACTGAGAAATATGCTTTGCTTGAAAAATTAAAAGCAATTAAATCAATTCCATACATGAAGCAAGAAGTCCAGACTCATGGGCAGGGAGCACAAACCGGAAGCTGCACAAGTTGCCATGCAGCAAGGAATGCAGCAGTGAGCGAGGGGATGTTCACAAGCTTTGGGAAATTTCCAAGTCACAGCACACACACACACACACACACACACACACACACACACACAAACCCTGCTTAGTTAAAATCAAGCCAAGTGGGCAGGGTTGGGAGACATTCTGGGCTATAAACTGGTTAGGCCTTTAGTCTGTCCACCTGGTAGGTTGTAGAGTCTGAATCCTCCGCTTGGACACCAGATGAAGAAGGATGCTTAAAATAAATGTCCCTCAATCAAAGAATGGATAAAGAAAATGTGGCATTTAAACATTAGAGTACTACTTGGCAGTAAAAATCAATGACATCTTGAAATTTGCATGTAAATGGATGGAACTAGGAAAAAAACATTCTGAGTAAGGTACCCAGACCCAGAAAGATGAACATGGTATATACTCACTCACAAATGGATACTAGTTGTAAAGCAAAGGGTTTTGAGCCTATAGTTCATGATCCTAGAGAAGCTAAGTAACAAGGTGAACCCTAAGAAAAACAGGAAAAAAGATCCACCTGGAAAAGAAAAATAAACAGATTGCTTGGCAAAATTCAGATCCCTTTTAAGAATTTCTTTTCATTTTCCTGGAATTGAAGATTTCTGAAAAATTCCATCATGATGCCCTCACTCATGATTTCTTGGTGGAAACAGTGAGGGATCTCTTCATATTGTGTAAACTTAACCCAAGCTCCTCAGAACACAACCACTGTGTTAGGCTTTGCTGGATCTTTGTCTTTCTGTAACCACTTTTACTGTTTCTTTTGGAACTCCCATGATTCATGTCTTTGCAAATGCTGACACATGTCCTTCCCACTTTTATATATCTGATGAATTAAATTTCTATACCTGAAATTGCCACCATTACTTTATTTTAAATGATGTTTCTGGGTCTCAGTTATAACTTTTCACTCATTTTAACGTCCAGAGTGGCTGCATGAGTGGAATCACATGAATTGCATTTATATTGTTTTCACATCTATTTCTCCTGACTAGAAGACAAAATCTGAGCCCAGTGCATGGTGTATATTCTCCCATGTCTATGGATGCTCAATACATTATCACTGCTCAGTGTAAGAGCCTTGTCTGGTGTTTCAGGCCACTTGTGAATGAATCCTGTCCCTTAGATTTCAGGCTAATTAGAAGAATAACACACACCCCAAATTCCATTTTGTGTGTGTGCCTGCATGTGTGTGTTCAGGTGTGTGTGTGTGTGTGTGCACGCGCGCGCTTGCGTGTGTGATTGTTTAACTCTAGTCAAGTTTTCATTGCTGTAACAAGTTACCTGACATGCAACTAAAGAAAAAGAAAGTCCTGCTTTGGCAAGTGGATAGAGTTCTGGTTTCGCTCACTTGGTTGTGTTGCTTTGAGTTGATTCCTCATGGCAAGGGGGTCTGCTGGAGGCCTGTTCACCTCATGGCAGCTTGGAGGCCAAGAGAAATAATGAGCTGGGATCCCTAATGACCCCTCCAATATCAAATCCCATGACATAATGTTCTGTTGTGGATCCCATCAGCTTCCTTTGCCTTCCAGTACTGCCAAAGTCTTAAAACATGTGTCCTTCATTAGTATGCAAAATTTCTATCACAACCACACAGAGATGACTTTGAACCAAAATCAATCAGAAGAGATAGAAAAGGACACTTTGTACTCATCACAGGAACCATCCATCAAGATGAAGTCTCAATCCTGAACATCTATGCCCTAAATACAAGAGAATCCAGATATGAAAAAAATTACTAAAGTTTAAATTGTACATCAAACCCCACACACTAATAGTAGGAGATTTCAACACTCACAACAACCGACAGGTCAATCAGACAGAAATCCACCCCTGGATCAATATAACAACAATGGCAATCCTACCACAAGCAATCTATAAATTCAATGCAATGTCCATCAAAATCCCAACACAATTCTTCACAGACCTTAAAAGAACAATACTCAACTTCATATGGAAAACCAAAAAAACCCAGGATAGCAAGAACAATCCTGTATAAAAAAGTAACTTCCAGAGGCATCACCATCCCTGACATCAAGCTCTATTATGGAGATACAGTAATGAAAACATCTTGGTATTGGTATAAAAACAGACAGGTTGACAGGTGGACTCAAATCAATGGCCTGGATATTAATCCATACACCTATGAACGCCTGATTTTTGATAAAGAAGCTACAATTATACAATTAAAAAAGAAAGCATCTTTAACAAATGGTGTTGGCATAACTGGATGTCAGTATATAGAAGAATGCAAATAGATCCATACCTATCCCATGAACAAACTCAAGTCCAAATGGATTAAAGACCTCAATATAAAATTGACCATACTGAACCTGATAGAAGAGAAAGTGAGAAGTAGCCTTCAATGCATGAGCACAGGAGACCACTTCCTAAATATAATACCAGTAGCACAGACACTGAGAGCAAAAATAAATAAATGGAACCTTTTGAAACCGAGAAGCTTCTGTAAAGCAAAGGACACAGTCAATAAAACAAAAAGGCAGCCTACTGAATGGGAAAATATCTCCACCAATCCCACATCAGACAGAGGACTGATCTCCAAAATACATAAAGAACTCAAGAAATTAGACTTCAAAATACAAAATAATTCAATTGAAATATGGGGTACAGAGCTAAACATAAAATTCTCAACAGAAGAATTGCAAATGGCTAAAATAAACTTAAGGAACTCTTCAACATCCTTAACCATCATGGAAATACAAATCAAAATGACTCTGAGATACCATCTTACAGCAGTCAAAATGGCTAAGATCAAAAATACCAATGATAGCTTATGCTGAAGAGGATGTGGAGTAAGGGAAACACTCCTCCATTGATGTGGGGAGTTCAAACTTGTACAATGAGGCTGAAAATCAGTATGGTGGTTTCTCAGAAAATTTGGAATCAACCTACCTCAGCAATATCACTCATAGGCATATACCCAAAGGATGCTCAATCATACTACAAGGACATTTATTCAACTATGTTCATAGCAGCATTTTTTTTTTTGCAATAGCCAGAACCTGGAAACAACCTAGATGTCCCTCAACCAAAGAATGGATAAAGAAAATGTGGTACATTTTCACAATGGAGTACTACTCAGCGATAAAAAACAATGACATCTTGAAATTTGCATGCAAATGGATGGAACTAGAAAAAAACTATCCTGAGAGAGGTAACCCAGATCTAGAAAGATGAACATGGTATATACTCACTCATAAGTGGATACTAGCTGTAAAGCATAGGATCACAAGCCTATCGTTCACAACCCTAGAGAAGTTAAGCAACAAGGTAAACCCTAAAAATAGCATATAAAGATTCCCCCCTGGGAAGGGGAAACAGACAATATCTCCTGACAAAATTCAAAGCTTGGGGATGGAGGGAGAAGGGAGGGCAGAAGGTGAAGAGGAGGTGAGTAGGGGAGGGGAACTTGAGCAAATGCGATGGTCAACATTGAGGAAGGACAGAGATGGGGCTGGCAAGAAACCTGGCATTAGAGAAATTCTCAGAAGTTCACATGGATAACCCCAGATAAGACCCAAACAATAAAGAAGAGGGTGCCTGAACTGGCGTTGCCCTGTAGTCAGATTGGTGACTAACTTAAATGTCACCAAAGAAACTTCATCTAGCAACTGATGAAAACAGATAAAGACCCACGGCGAATCATTAAGCTGAGCTCCCAAAGTCCAGTTCAAGAGTGGAAGGAATGAGAATATGAGCAAAGAGGTCAAGACCGTGGAGGGGACACCCCCTGAAACAGTTTACCTGAGCTAATGGGATCTCACCAACTCCAACCAAACAGGGAAGGAAACAGCATAGGTCCAAACTATTCCCTCTGAATGTGGGTGACAGTTGTATGGCTGAGGCAGACTGCGGGGCCACTGGTACTGGCACCAGGATTCATCCCTACTGCTTGTTCTGGCTTTTTGGGAACACATTCTCTTTGGATGGATACCTTGCTCAGCCTAGATATAGTAGGGAGGGCCTTGGACCTTCCTCAAAGCAATGTGCCTTACCCTCTCTGAGGAGTGGATGTGGGCTGAGGTCAGGAGAAGGTGAAGGGAATGGGAGGAGGGGAGAGACTGACTTGGGTTGGTATGTAAAATGAAAAAAGTTGTGGTTTTTTTTGAAAAAATAAAATAAAATGAAAAATATTTTTGCAAAAAAGAAAACTAAAAGGCTGTAAGCCTTTTTAACAACAGTAGGTATTAGCATTTAGGTGTCTTTATTAAGTAAATTCATAAAGATGTGTATTTATTTTACAATTAGCATAGAGAAATATGGAAATTAAATTTATTTTCTCTAAAACTTAATAGCACATTGGTAATTTTTTTTTACATCCTATTACACATAAAAAAACACCTATTATTCAATCGCATTTCTTCCTTTGGTTTCATTTATTTTTCTCTCCCACCTACCCTCTTCCCCTCATTTTCTTCTCTCCTCCCCTCCCAGTCTGCCTTTCTTCCACTTCCATCTTCTTTTCCCTCCTTCTTCCTGCCTCCTTCCCTTCTTCTTCCTCTTCTCTCTTCTTTTGTTTTATTTCATTGAGATAAGGTTTTTCTATATATGCCAAACTGACCTCAAACCCAAATGTCCCTGCCTCAGGTTTCCTAATGCTGTGATTATTGGCATGTATCCCCATACTCAGTTCTTACAAAAGAAGTTGTATGTTTCCCTTTTTTTTATATCTGGATTTAGGCAGGACTTTGAACATACATCGATTTCTAAAATAATATTTTTAAATAAAGAGATTTCCAGATGGAATAGAAAACTATATATTTTTAATTGATGACATCTATAGATTCCCCTCCCGCCTTAAGAGAGGGCAGGAAACCCTGCCCTGTGGGAAGTTGACAAGTTAACTTTTTCAAGAGGAATATACTGCCACTAAGTCTATATTACACATCACATCTCTCAGATCACTTGCTGTAGGGACCATGCAATTCATTCTTCCTTGTTCTGGAAGGTTTTCAGCCTGTAGACTAGCTGTTATTATAGGGATGACTTTGCAATGGTAGGTAAGAGTCTGGAACTGTTCCTCCTCTCTGTGGGTACAAACTGAAGCACGGATGCTGTGATCCCTGATTCAAGGGCCTTTTCTACAACATCCTTGGATAACTCTGTCCCTGATCTGTTTGGTTCTGACTCCATAGATGATGGGGTTGAGCATGGGAGGAACCAGCAGGTAGACATTAGCAAACATGATGTGCACAACTCGAGGCACATGGTGGCCAAAGCGGTGAGTGAGGAAGGTGAAAAGGGCTGGAATATAAAAAGAAAAGATAACACAAAAATGAGAAGCACATGTACCAAAAGCTTTGAGACGGGCTTCACCTGAGGGCAACCTCAGCACAGCTCTCAGAATCATCACATAAGATACACTGATGACAATTAAATCAAAGCAAACCACAGAGAAAGCCACAAAGAGCCCATATCCACGATTGATTTTGGTATCAGCACACACCAACTTGAGCACAGCCATGTGCTCACAGTAGGACTGGGGAATGACCTTGCTGGGACAGAAGGGCATCCTGGAGATCATGAAGCAGAAGGGGCTCACCCACAACAGCCCTCTGACCATCACAGCTGTCCCCAGTTTGACGACTACAGATGTGGTCAGGATGCTGGAATGTCGGAGTGGGAAGCAGATGGCCACGTAGCGGTCCAAGGCCATAGCCATGAGCACCCCAGACTCCACAGAAGAAAAGGCATGTATGAAGAACACCTGAATGAGGCAGGCATGGTATTCAATCTTATGATCATGAAACCAGAGTATGGCAAGCATTTTAGGTTGTGTGGAGGAGGATAGGACCCGGTCAGTGGTAGCCAGCATGGCCAGGAAGAGATACATGGGCTCATGCAGTGTGTGGTCAATCCGGATTATGTGTAGAATGGTGACATTCCCAGTCACTGCCAAAATATACATGACACAGAATGGAAAGGCAACCCAAAATTGATAATTCTCCAGCCCTGGGATTCCAAGCAAGATGAAGAACGTAGAATGAGAAGAGCTGTTCCTGGAATCCTGCACAAGAGAATGGGTCATCTTTCCTCTGTAGTAAAGTTCATCTGCTTTCTGAGGAAAATAACATCCAAGAATGATTATTTGCACTTGTGTAAAACTACAGTTTATTTCACAGCAGATTGTAGTAAAATCATCTTTTACAACAGAATAATATTTTGGAACATAAAATGATGCTACTTAATATTTTATTAGTGCTTGTAATAGTCAAAATATTACAACGTGGTAGGATCATGGGAAATTGTTTTCTAAAGAAAAGGTATGTTCTTGGAAGTAGAATCTGTGAAGGGCAAATTACTATGACAAATTAACCATAATAACCATTGCCATTTTCTAGTTAACAAACGACTTGGTCAACATTTCACACAGTTCCATTTCTCTTCATGTTGGGTCATTTCAACATCATTAGCTCAAGGCAGGAAGGGAACATAGATTAAAGGACCATAGTAATTTATTCTTGTATTATCTTTGGTTATTTAGGACAGTAATCATCTTGGTTTTAGCCTGAAGAAAAAGATGGACCATCTGTGTGTTTGCAATTATATGTATTATCTTCAATTAAAATCATAGAATGTGAATATGTTATGTGTTATGATTTATTTGCTCTTTAAATCAGTGTCTTTTTCTGTTACAGTGTAAAAGTAGGCATGGGCCATGTGTTAGTGCATGTCTGTAGCTATATTCCAACCTAGATTTGCTTATACAAACTGCAACCTGGGTTTGATTTGCTGACTGTAGTTTATTCAGGAATATCCTGGATGGTAAATAATTCATGAAAATGGCTTTGAACCTGTCACCCAGTTTAGCTCCTCTATTCTTAGTAACTCTTGATGACGAGAAAGTTGGGTACAAGTATGGTGAGGGAAGTATCTGATAAAGGCCATTATTCAGATCTAATAGACCCTTTGGCTGATTCCCATTAAAAATATTCCCAACTAGAACTTTTCTTAACCAGAATCCCTCGACCCTTGTTTGAGCTATGTTTATTAGTGTTGTGGCTGTTTATCATACTAGAAGTTATAGAGGACTTTTTGAGTGCCAATTTCTATATGTTCTGGCTTAATAAATGTTGCTTGTTTTTTGAGGTCTGAGCTCTCTAAGAAACGCAACTTGTCACAAAAAAAACCCTGTAAGACATAGGTGACATGTGATTTGGTTCTTATCCAACATGTCTTCTCTTAATCTTTGCTGCCTTGTGCTTTGCTTTGAGAACCTCAATTCTCACCACTTTCTTAATGGAAACCTGATGAGAAGAGTATCTTTATAGGCTACCTTAACAAATACTTGCAAACTAACAAATATTTTATAGACTTCGAGGATCCTGAATGGGGTTCTTCAAGATTTCAATCAGGTCTCATATCTTTCTTTACACCCTTCATTTATAATGATCTGACATTGAGGGTGCTCAGACTTTATCAGTCTCTTTTATACCAGAAAGCTAACCAAGTTTCCTAGCTAATAATCATGAGATATACCAAAACAAATATTCCTTTGAAATCTCCAGTGACAATTCAGATACTCACATTATCTGGAACTGAGGGTCTCTGCTTTGCTTCCTTTTACCAGATTCAGTCTACTCAAGTAGTACCATATTTTCTGTTTAAACAGGAGCGTACATATTTACCTGCCCCTAGCCACAGTACGTCACTCTCATTTGGTGGGAATGGTCATCAGGATTAAGAGTGATTTGAGCAAGCATACTTAGATCATCTTCATTGTCATCTCCAGGGGCTGGACTACATAGATCTGTCAATGATCACATACAAAATTGATGTCAGAATACATGACTCCTGGACCAGGGCTTTTAGAAACATACAATACTGTCTTTGTCGGTAATGAGTAGTTGAGAATCCTACTCCAGATGGGTCAGGAAAATTGTTAACCTGTTATGACTACTGTTGATAAGCAGGGTGCTTAGACAATATACTGAATTAGAGAATTTGAATTTAAGATTGTTGCTACTTCCCTGGACTAGGTTGGGCTTTTAGTGTCTTTGGCAATGTATTGCTTTCTCTTAGATCTTTCCTTCCTCCCTCCCTACCTCCCTTACTTGTTTCCTCTCTCTACCCTCTTCTCCACAGGGTCTAAATATATAGTAAGTAGCCTAGTTGCCTCATAATCCAGAATACTAGGATTTTCTGATTGTACAGCCATTGATTTGAGATAGCATTCTTATTGGCTTTTTCTATTATTCTTGGTAGGGGACTCACTTATTTTATAGGTTGGAAGTTGGACACCCCTATGTTGCATGGCTAAATCCAGTTTTCCTCTTCTGCTCTCTCTAAATTGTTTTTTCTCAGACCCAGAACACTCACGTCAAGAGACAGGTCTCAGTCTTTCATAATCTAATCTCTTTGGGCTGACTTTATGCTCTCAGTGTTCATTTTTTTGAGAAGCAACAGAATAACAAAAATCACCCAAGATCTACACTTGAAATGGGAGATGTGGCCTCATCCTCTGTCTGTTTTCTCCATGGACTTTTCCTTAATGTTCCATGGAATCTATTGTCCTGACATTTGGAAATCTTCCCTTATTTCTATTTCATTCTTAGTAACTGAGCACATGAAGATTTATGAATACAAGCTATGTTTAATGGACAGGAAGTTTGTTGATCCTTGGTTATTTTTGCTGCATGTGAAATGATTTCATTATGAAGAGAACAGTTTATCATCTGCTTTGTTTGAAAGATGTGGTTGAGCATTTCTTAGAAAAGTGGAAAAGGACATATAATTTTCCTCTTTCTCAATATCCATTGTTCCTCTACTCCTCTATAATATATATCTTTCTATTTTTATCAGAAACAAGTATTACTTGCATACTATATAATACTACACAATATATTCTGAAATAAAGTTATATGCTTGTAAAACATTAGTGAAAGGGTGGTGAAAATTTGATTCTGACTGTGGAATATCTGAACCTAAGTGTAGAACATGGGAGGTTCAGAATCTGTCTGCTGTTGGAGAGCTTCTGTCTGGAGGGCATCTTCCTACCTTTCTAGGTCTGATACAGTGGAAGCCATGATTCTTCTTCCCATCTCAAAGGGTGGCTCGGTGGACTTGGATCTCTAGATGAGGTGTTCCCATCAACTCAGAAGTTTAAATATGGTACATGACTTTGCCTTCTAGATTCTTGAAGAATCCACATCTCCCACTGAGTTTTGAGAAGGTGAAAGGAAGAACTCTCACTGAGATCTGGTTTCTCTTTGAACAAGCTGACTATAACTAAAGAAGTTCTGACAAGCACCCGGGATTCAGTCTTGGGTAGAGACCTCAGGTCGGGGTCTATTTAAAGAACTGTGCGTTCTGTCTGTTCTCCCAAGCACTAGTTCTTTCTTTCTTTCTAAATTCACTGTCTCATATTCACAGTAACTACAATGACTCCCCCTGAGACTAGAAGCTAAAGCTGGAAGCATTAACCCCTAACTTTCCTCTCTTGTCTGTGTACAGAAATACAAAGACATGATTAAATGAATGTACAAGAAGCTGTGTTGTTGGGATTACATAAATTAGCTTATAGTTCATAGTTACATTTTCTTTTAAAGTATTTATAGCTCACATTTTAGACATAATCTGTGCAACATGGCAGCTCACTTATCCTTCACATATGTTTATGCATGACTATGAGAGGTAGCCAATAAACATGAAAGGCATTGGCATGGATATGTGCATATATGTATATATGTGAAATGAATGAAATTTATGCCCTGGCAATGCTGAAGCATGCATGGGCAGCCTGTATATGGCAGTTCATGCACATATGTGAAAGTGTTGATAATTATTTAAGTATATATAATTAATGTAGTTCTCTCATTCAATGACTTCATGGTTACTGAATGCACAGGGTTTATGTAAGTAAATGCCTAATTACATTTCTAATAGTGTGAAATAATATGTCATGATGAATACTTAAAATGGATCTAAGTTTATGGTATTATTTTAAAGTAAGACTAAAATGATTATGGTGGTTAGATAAGACTCTAGTAGAGAATGATAAATTCCTAGTCCAAGATGACTGAAGTCCTTATCTAAACACAAAACTACACACACACACACACATACACATGTTTTGTGAACAAAAAGGCAGAGATCAAGCTGTTGCCCTATAAATACAGGTTTCCATCAAACTATCATAACACTAGAAGAGAAGAACATAAGAGATTCTCCCACAAAACCAAGAAAAATGAAGCACATCTACTAACATATTGATAATGGACTGGAGGCCTTTGGGTCTATGACAAAAGGATTTCTTTGATTAGGTCACTAAGCTTTTAAGTCTTTATCAGAGATAGCCTAGAATAATGATTGTGTCAATACCTTTATATAGATCTTTAAACATTAAAGAAATTTCATTGACATAATTTTTTTATTGATTCTTTGGGAATTTCACAACATGCACATCAATTCTGCACATTTTCCAGTCCCTCCATATCTGCCCTTCATCCTGGCATCACCCCCCCACAAAAAAAAAAGAAAATTAAAATTAAAACCGAACTAACCAAACAAACCAACAAAACCCTCAAAACACTTTACTCCTTTCTTTCCTGCCTCTCCAGCAGCTCTTCATTCACTGTAATGGCATTGGGGGCTGCAATCTGCCATACAATACACCCCTTGCCTATCAGTTTTACTTGCAAATGTTCATTGCAATGAATCATTGGTCTGATTCAAGGTCTCTGGTTTCTGGTACATCATCATCACTGGACCATCACTTAAACTGCTCTTAGCTATTCCATGGCTGCCCTGAGACAGGGGCAGAGCTCCTGTGGAGCAGAACCAGTCCCTTCACAGGTTCCAGTAGGTCATAGATAGGGTATCTATTAGGGTGGGTCAACCCAAGGCCTTAGATGTGGGCCTGGGTATCAGTTGAATTGGTCAGACCTGTGTGCTGGGGCTGCCCCCTCAGGTGCTGAGCAGTCAGCTCTTGTATGCCCATGCCCATGAGAGGGGCAGTGCCATCTCATAGAACACAGGGGTTCAGCTCTGCCATGAGAGTTGGGGTCAGCTCTCTTGCTTCAGTGAACAGTGAAGGCAGGACCACTTTTCCAGGGCCAACAAAGGGCAGGCCTGACTCAGTCTGGCCCCTGGTATTTCACGATTCGTGGTTCTTAAGACCCTCTGTGGTAACATGAGACATGGACGTCAACACAGACCCCTAGCTGCTGCAGGGCCACGGACACAGACATGGCTCTCGGCCCCACTTCAGGCTCAGACGTCATCATGGCCGCAGGGTGCCAATGCAAGTCACCCAGATTGGCATGGCCCCAGCAGCAGCAGGGTCCTTGGACACTGACATGACTACAGGTGGCGGCCCAGAATGGGACATCCACATATTTTTTGGTGACAATATGGGCCATTAATGTTAAACATAGACCTTGGTTGCTGTGTGGACTCAGACATGGCCTTCAACGACAGCCTGAGACTAGAGATCACCATGGCCCCGGGTAGCAGCACAGGCCATCCAGATCAACGTGGCACATCTGCAGCATGGTTCTTGGACACCAACACGGCCTGGGGAGGCAGGCCGGACCCTGGGCATCCCCATGGCCTTTGGTGGTAACATGAACCCAAAACATTAACTCAGACCCTGGACCCAGGCATGGCTCTTAGCTGCAGTTCTGTCCTGGATATCACCATGGCTCTGGGCTGGGTGAAGGTCACTCAGATCGGTAAGGCCCCAGTGCTGGCACAGCCCTCCTTCTCCTGCATGGCCACAGGTAGCAACCCAGACGCTGTGTGGGCATCCTTGTGGCCTTTGAAGGCAACATGGGTCACGGAAGTCAATACAGACCCGGGCTGCGGTGGGACCAAGGACCCAGATAGGCCCTTAGTAGCAGCATGGGCCCATACTTTACCATGTCCCTGGGTGGCAGGCTGTCCACCCATATTAGCCTGTGCCTCACCGCCTTGGATTCATGCATTCTACCTCTTTCCACAGCACATGAACCATTTGCCTTTCTCTCCATTGCTCCACTACACACTTGCTCATCAGAAGGACACTCTCCTACCTGGGCCTACATGTCGCTGGGTGGACCCAGACTGGCCTATGAGTGGTTCCATCCACCTGATTTATTTTGATGAAGCTTAGCATACAAATAATAGTATGAACTCATAGCATTGTTTATTAATTCCCTTACATTATAACATGAATTTTAGTCGTTTTAATGTCTATTCTCCTACCCCTTTCTCCCTCTTACACTGGGGGACTTCATGCATCTCTTCCTACTTTCATATATCTTGGTTGGTGGCCCCACTGGAATTAATAAGTCCTTCCTGAGTGCAGGTGAGAGGTAGCAGTGGAGCAAGAGCACTTTATTTGTGGTACACCACTGGAGAAAATGGCACTCATCCCCCAACAAACAGTAATTTTCAATAACTCTTGGGAGGGGTGTGGTCTCATGAGTTTCTTCACCAACCATGAAACATCTAAACTGATAGAATTTTAGGTGTTGCTTTTTATTTTCTCTTATATTTGAGTTTATAATAGAATTAATTTTTCTTTCCTTTCCCCCTACAAACATCCCATACACCCCTGCTGCTCTCATTCACCATCTCTCTTTCAAGTTCATGGACTGCTTTTTCTTTCTCTTTTCTTTTTTTCAAGACAGGGTTTCTCTGTGTAGCTTTGGAGCCTGTCCTGGAACTAGCTCTAGTAGACCAGGCTGGTCTCGAACTCACAGAGATCCACCTGTCCCTGCCTCTTGAGTACTGGGATTAACGGCGTGCACTACCACTACCCGGCCTTGTGCTACCATTGCCCGGCCTGGACTTTTTTTTTTCTCTTAATAATGCTACTGTATGAACAAGTATATCTGTATATACATATACATTCCTAGATAAAATGTGATCAGTCAGTATAATGTTATATGTATGTTTTCAAGGTTGATGTTTGGTATTGGATAGCCAGTTGCTGTTCTTTTCCCTGGGGAAAACTACTTTTCCATCTCTCAGTGTTGCTTGTTTGCCTACAGTTCTTTGTTAGGGATGAGATCGCATAGGCTTCTCCCTGTCCACTTTGGCTGTCTACTGTTGTTCCTCTTCAGCTCATGTTTAGGCAGTCATGATGGTAAGACTTTATGGGTGTAGCTTCTCACATTACCAGGAGACAGTCTCACAGCTAACTCTGATCCTCTGGCTCCCTTCTTTCTCCTCTTCTGCACTGCTTCCTGAGACTTAAGTATGAGAGTTAATTTTTTCTTTGTATATGTATCCATTAGCACTGGGTCCTCAACTATTAATCTTATTGGTGAAGTATAATTTTAATGAGATTTTTTTCTAGACAAAAATTATCACATAATTTCTCAAGTGTCCCATATATTTTATGATTGATCTTATATTTGTGGTAGTAGGTGATTTTATTTTTTAAAAATGATAAAGTGAAAATTTCCTCAGTGTGAAATTAATTGATTATAAATAGAGGAGACAATGTAGTTAACAGATACTGCAATAGTGTTAGAAATGCTGAAAACATGTATTAAAGAATGTACCACAACTTTTATCTAAACATTAAAAATTTATATGAGACAAAAAATAAACATAAAAACATAGAACTAAAGTTGAAACTATTGCTCAAAGCAATAATGGTGTGCATATGTTTTTGGACCCTGTAGAAAGATATGAATTCCCCTTTCTAAAGATTTATTTTCTCATAATATACTTCTGGCTGCAATTTCTCCTCCCTCTATTTATCTCAGTTCTTCTACCACCTCCTCTCTCCCCCAGACACACTCCTCTTCCATTTTCCTTCAGAAAAGAGCAGGATTTTCTGGGATGTCAGCCTACCATGGCATAACTGTGGGCAGACTTTCTCTGTGTCCTGACAGTTGTTCCCAAATAACCACAAAGAGGCTTATTATTAGTTACAAATTCTTGCTCAATAGCTCAGACTTATTACTAAATAGCTCTTATAATTCAAATTAAACCAATTTTTATCTAAGTTCTACCAGGCATCTCATGGCTTATTCCCTCATTTTGTACACATCCTGCTTCCTCTGTGTCTGGTTTGAGGTCCTTCAGACTCTATTCTTCTTCCCAACATTCTTTCTGCCATGAAAATCCTGCCTAGCTCTCAGTCAATCAGCTTTTTATTAACAATGAGAACAACACATTTTCACAGTGTGTGGAAGGATTATTCCACAGCAGAAATGAATAGAAACCGATTTTTGTCAATTTAAAGGAAGTTTTTTTTAAAACTTCCTTTTAAGTTTTGTGTATAGTAAAATTATACACAAAAAAACAGTTATCAAGTACAGTTGCAATATCTAGTCCATTTGTGTTTGACAAAATTTGAGAAAATAGTCTATTATTTATCTTATCTATGTGAATCTAAAGTCTTATACCTAATTTATTTTTGTAACCAGAGTTTTCCTGTTCTGCTACTTTCAAATAATAACTCAGATGCTTAATATTAATTACAAATGCTTGGTCAATAGCCTGAGCTATTGACACACTGTACTAACTAGCTCTTACATTTTAAGTTATGATGTAACTTATTTATGATCTGGCACATGATGGTACCTTTATTAGCATGGCAAGTTTATCTCCTGCTCTCTCTATATCTAGATCACAACTCCACCTTTCTTCCTCCCAGCATTCTCAGTTTTGTTTTCTTGCCCATTCTTATCCTTTTAAGCTATTGGCCAGTCACTTTATTAATTAACAAGAATAATACATATTCACAGTGTACAGAAAGATTATTTTACAAGTTACAATAAGACTGGGCACATAAGGCTGCATGAGACAACACACTCCCAAGAGCAGGTGATACTCCCACTCCCATTGTTAGAGGAGTCCCACAAAAAAAAAAAAAATACCAAGCTAGCAAACATATTTGCAGAGGACAGAACAGACCCATGCAGGCTATATGACTGTGACTTCAGTTTCTGTGAGTCCATGTGGGCCTTGCTTAGTTGATTCTGTGGGCCATGTTCTCTTTATGTCCTTGACCCCTCTGGCTCTTACAAATCTATTCCCCCTCTTTTGAGAGGATTCCTGAGCTCTGAGCAAGAGGAACCCTGTTGAGATCTCCAATTTGGGCTCTCTTTGCCTCATGTTTGGCTGTGGATCTCTGAATCTTCTCCCACTAGCTGCCTGAGGCAGGCTCTCTGAAAGGAATTCTTAAGAATACAAAAGGCACTAACTATGACAAGGAAAAATAGAACCAACAATGGACTTCATCAAGAGAAAAAATGTTCAATTGTAAAAATGAAAATGCAAAACACGGTGAGACTATTCATAATGAAATTATCTGACAGAGAATGCCTCATGATCTATTTATAGCAAAGAAGAAAACTTATTAAAGGCATTAGCAACTTGTTTAAACAAGAATTTCACAAAGAGAGATAGGTGAAAGGCCACTTTGGAGATGAAAATGTGCACAACACTCTTACTCACTAGAAAAATAAGAACAAATTAAAATGAGATATCAATGTACATCTTTAATGTGTACAAAAATCTGCCAGTCGCAGACTAAGCCTATTATTTTTAAATTTTCTCAAGTGAACACCCACATGGAAAAGAAGACCTGAGATAGACGTATGACTGGATATAATATTATATAACATTTTAAATAACTTGTCTGAACATATTTGTGGCTTAATTTAATTTAGTGGCCGAGACTACTTGATTTGTAGTCATCAGGAGAGCCAGTAGTCATGTCCAATATATTGACATGAACTTAGAATATGCTCAGGTAAAATCATTTGTGGCATAGATCCTTATATTTTCAATCTAGGTATAAATATAACAAAAAATAGAGGGGTTATACCAGCAAGAATGCAGTGCATTTTTCCTCTGAAACACATTAAAATCTGGAGCAGATGCTGCAATGAATAGACAAGCTTTCAATACTTTGAACTCATGAGAAGTAAGTAGAAATGCATGGACTCAGAGACCTCCCAGTGTACATACAGGAGTGAAACTAGTATAGCATGAAATCTTCAGTGTGTTACAGTCTTGCATATGGGGTGACCTCAGAGCTGGAGAGATGTCAGAAACTCAGAACACAGTCTTCACTTCTGACCTCGAATCATGTTTTTTTTTATATTAACATGATATAGACATTGATATTCAAATCATGATTTTCAAAGATTTAATTTTTTATAAACTAATAGTCATAAATAATGATGTAATGAAGAAAGCTTATCCTTTTGTAGCTACAATTTGAATTTCTAAGAAAAAATTTGCTTCAGGAAAACATGGTCTAAAATCAATTAAAATTTACATAACAATGAACAACTGAGCCACTGTTAAGAGAGTTAGCTTTCTTCTCATTACTGGATGACTTGAGTCATTCTTTCTTAGACACAAGGTTAATTCTGTTTTAGTCATTACTGTATATTTAAAATTCATTTTTCTAAAGAAGGGTCTTCTGTAACCCACACTGTCCTTGGATTGAGTGTGTAACCAAGGATGAACTCAGACCCTAATTCCCCTGACTTCTCCCAGGTGACTGGGATTACAAGTGGGCACGACATGCTGAACCTCTGTAGCCACTGAAATTTAATTGTATTCCAGTCAGAAGTTAATAACTTTTCAAACTTGAATAACTTAAACACAAACATGAAGTAGTAACTATGAACCTATGTATTAGTTTGTGTGCATTGTTGAGAAAAGCATTATGGTGTGGTAGTTCAATTTGAGTAAGAATAGAAAAGGGAAGGAGGAAAGTTCTCGACATTTATCAAAAATTATAATCTACAGATAATGGGAAAGGACAGAACATTTATATTTAAACATATTACAAAGATAGCAAATGAGAGACAGAAGTAAACAGGCATTTTGACCTGCTTAGTGCAGTGTGAGTAGCCTCCTGGGTAATTTTCCTTGTCACCCCTCTTTGGAGTCTCATGAGATTTTTGGCAGCAGGCTTGAAGAACATGCTGGGATATTTCTTAGAGAGTCAGGTCCGTGAAGCGCTAGAGCAACCAGTACATACATGTGGGAAGCACAACGGTCCTTGTGTTGGTAAAACACCAGGGGCAGGTAAGATGCTAAGATCCTTACGAGGCCCATGAAGTAGACCGCTGAGGTCCAACAGGAGGGTGGGACAAAGGGACAGAGCAAAGCAAAGAGGCACGGGAGTGGGAGTGATGTTTGGAGAAAAAGGAGCACAGTTGGTAGGTGGAATAGGACAACCTGTGGTGGTGCTGGAGCAGGCAAGTTTCTTTCCAGGAGACAACATCAGAGAAAGGGAAAGTCAACAATCATTGTGATTCAAGGCAGCCCTAACAGTGACATTCACCATGTATTTTTGTTTTTCAGTTTTCATTTAGCTTTGGGATTGGACTCATTTCTGTATCTCTCTTTGCTTTGTCAGGAAGAAAGCTCTCCAGCAGGTTCAGCTCTACATGAGTTCTAGTCTTGGCTATAGAGTGTATTTAGCATGGTTTCTTTGCCTAACCCCCTCACCCTCAATTAGACAAAATTTAGTCTATTGCAAATTAGTGGCCTATCTTCCCCAGATATTGGATTTATTTGATGCTCACCGAGATATGTTTTTTTTCATTTTCTCTGCCATTTCAGTGGCTGTATCTGTTTGATAACTGATGCTTTTTATGAAAATAGTTACTTTATAATATAGTTATGTATATATACATGGAAATACTTTTATATATACTATTCCATCATTTTAAAGGTACATTTACTTAATCATATTGTTTTTATTAACTTTTAAATTACTTTTCTGGATGAGTTTTTTTATTTTTTTGCCTTTTTCTTTATTCCATTTTATTTTATTTTATTTTATTTTATTTTATTTTAGATAGGCTCTTTCCCTGTGTAGTTCTGGCTGTCCTGGCATTTGCTCTGTAGACCAGGCTGGCCTTGAATTCAGGGATCCACCTGCCTCTGCCTCCAGAGTGCTAGGATTACAGGTGTGCACCACCACAGCTGAGTTCTGGATGAGTTTTTTAAAAGTTCACCTAATATTGGATTTATTGTTAATGAGTTTATTTTAATATTTTATACCTATTGACTAGTGTTTTTGATGTCTACTTAATAGTTTCCTAGTTTTTTATGTTGCCAACTTGAATAATATTTCTTTTCTAATAAATGAATATTCACTAGGATATCATTAGACTTTCATGCTGATATGTAGTTTTCTTATATTACCCAGTTTAAAAAATAATTTTCCTGAATCACTAATTTTTTCTGGTATCGATAAAATACTGCTTTGGGGGCATTCTATCTTACACCAATATCCTAGTATTATCCTGAGAAAATAGCAAATTGTATTTTTTTTTGTAAGTTAACTTAGTAGTTTATATTAGACTATATGAAAATTTATAAGAGACACTGTATTCAAGGAAAGCTGAGGTAGATACAGAAAGAAATATTAAAGTTTGAGTAGAAGTATTTTGATAGTTGGTTGGAAATGACACCATTTAAATAAACGAAACACAACAGTAGCATTTTTAAAAGCTGGGCCATTTCTGTGAAAATAATAATTTATGATTCTAGTATATATAATCAATTTCTATGGAGATGAAAGCTATAGAGGGAAGTTATTAATATGACAGAATGATGAAATTCACTGCATGTCAGTACTTCTACTTATGAGAAATCATGTAGATTTTATTCAAAGAGCTTTTATTTTTATGTTTAGATTCTGGCAACCAGAATTGGGATTTCAATACTTACTTGAATTTTTTTCTGTAGATGAAATGGAAGTTAGGAAAATGGGCAGGGTACTTTTTTAATGCCTTGACAATAGGCAGAGAATTGATATCAGAAAAAAATGAAGGTAAAGCTGCAACATGGGTTTTGTTGGGAGAAAACAAAAGCAAAACAAAAAGGAAGAAGAACTCTATTGTCTTGAAATAGCCAATAGAGACTAGTTTCCTCAGAAGATGGGGAGAGAAATTTTCTATGAAGAATCTTTAAGAGTACACACTAAAAATTCAATGGTCACTAAAATGAGCCTCTGGATTCATTGGCTTCTGTTGAAAGCGTAGCTTGAATCTCTTGGCACAAGACAGAACATCAATCCTGAGGTCACTTCCCAGAAAGACTAAAGAGTTCCACACCTGCACAACTTATCTGTGGTTATATTTGGCACATATAAGTGTACACCTAAGGAAGCATAGTGACTGCAGTGTGTTTCTGGAAAGGTGCTTATTTGGAAAGAGTTCATCAGTAGCTTTGTCATCTCAGATGGTAGATAGACTCCTCCCATGCATTTCTGACATATAAGGAGTGGAAGGCATTAGTATCAGATAGAGAAAGTTCATCCATTCTCTTGCCTAATTGTATACTTTGGGGAGACTCACTTAGTTCCCCACCCTTTATATATATATGAGAGAGGGAGAGGAGAAATTTTACTTCATTGAACAGTTATGATGATTAGATGAATACAGATAATAAAACAATTGCCTCTTCCACTTTGTATATGTTCTGAGGACAACACTTCTCTGGATTTCAAAAATATACTGTGTCATTATTTGTTATAACACAGTCTTTAACTTACCATGTTAAAAATAAGGTCAAGGATGTCTTTCTCCCTTCCTCCTTCTCTTTCCTTTCCCCCTTCTTCCCCATTTCTTCCTCTTTCTCCTTCTCTCCCTTTGTCTTTCTTTATATTCTTCTCTGTTATGCTTTTATCTCTATTTTTCTCTAAGTATTTTTTTCTGAAGAGTCAGGCAGAGATTTGTCAAGGTAGTAGTGTAATTATTTAATGATTCAATTTCTGAGATATAATTGCTTCATCTGCAAAATATATGTGCTGGGAGAGAAGCCTACAGTTCCAGGATATCAGTAAATATAAAAATTATTTAATAATTAGTTAATATTTAATATTGACTAAGCACCAGAGAGATATTTATGTGATAAGTTGTACATGAATTGTTACATCCACTTATCTAATTATGCTTCTCTTCCCAGCCTCCACTATGTTCATCCTCAATAATACCAATTCCCAGCCTCCAACATTTCTCCTCACTGGTATCCCGGGTCCGAGAGCAGCTCAGGTCTGGATCTCCATTCCCTTTTGTCTCCTGTATGTAATTGCCCTCTTTGGGAACAGCATGATCCTGCTGGTGATCCTTCATGAACACAGCCTTCATGAGCCGATGTACTATTTCCTCTCTATGCTCTCAGTCACAGACCTAAGCCTGTCTCTGTGCACACTTTCCACTACCCTTGGTGTCCTCTGGTTTGATGCGCGAGAGATCAACTTAAATGCTTGCATTGCCCAGATGTTCTTTCTCCATGGGTTTACTTTCATGGAGTCTGGGGTTCTTCTGGCCATGGCCTTTGATCGTTTTGTGGCCATCTGTGACCCGCTAAGATATACCACCATTCTTACCAGTGCCAGGATCGCACAGATTGGCATAACCATACTGATAAGGAATGTTGCTGTCATGTTGCCAGTTGTGCTCTTTGTCAAGAGGCTGTCCTTCTGCAGATCGCTGGTTCTTTCCCACTCTTACTGCTACCATGTTGATCTTATTCAGCTCTCGTGTACAGACAACAGAATCAATAGCATTCTTGGTCTGTTTGCATTGTTCTCCACTACAGGGTTCGACTGCCCTTGTATCTTGTTCTCCTACGTACTGATCATTCGATCTGTGCTCAGCATTGCTTCCTCAGATGAGCGACAAAAAGCTTTCAATACGTGCATATCCCACATCAGTGCTGTTGCCATCTTCTACATCCCTCTCATCAGCTTGTCTCTTGTACACCGCTATGGCCACTCAGCACCTGCCTTTGTCCACACCATCATGGCCAATGTCTTCCTGCTCACCCCTCCTGTGCTCAACCCTATCATTTACAGTGTGAAGACAAAGCAGATTCGAAAGGCTATTATCAAATTTTACCTCAGAAGCAAAGCCAAATGTAATCAATAATGATTTCAGTAGAAAGGGACATTTAGGAATAAATGATTTTATAAAACGGGGTAATTTTACTCAAAGTACCAAACATACTTTTAAGATGTCAAGCTATGAAACTTCTAGGCGGTATGATATTTGCCTACTTAGTTTCTTTCTCAGTAAACTTCTATTAATGCCATTTAAATTATGATTTAATATAACATGAGTTAATGTAGGTTAAAAACTACTCATATTTAAAAATAAGTTGTGATATTAATCTGTGTAAAGTAATAATTCAGATTCTCCATACAATTAAAAGATGAATTTAATGAGTGAAATTGTAGATGAGTCAGTTGTTCTACTTTTAATGATACAGAAAAGTATTTCAATCAGTCTTATATGTTTTGCTTAAAACTTTTGGTTTTCTCACTGCTTCCTAAATTACTACATTATTGGTTAAATCCTAAAATACATATTAGCAATCTGAGTCATGTTCAGTGAATCTGTCTTATCTTTTATTATATGCTAAGAAAATATAGATCTAGGTAAAATCTGAGATTTTTCTCAGATGCTACTTATATTAATCCCAGTTGTATGCTTAAGCAGCTAAAGATTAATCACAGTAGATTTGAAAAGTCATTTGGGTTTACTATCAAATAAAAAATTTTCCAGAACTCTATTAATCATTTGCTTTTAACAATTTTATAAAAAATGATAGTTTATTTAGGTGCTTATTTTGTAAGAAATTAAAGTTTATACACAAGAGTCATCCAAGGGTCCAAATATTCCTTTGTCCAACATTTAACTGTATTTATACATGGGTAAAACATTGGATAATTTACATCTTATACTGATATTGGCATTGCGATTTATGTCACATAGACCAGGACTCATATGCAGTTGGTTCATTCTATATACAGCAGTAAGAGACTGTAATTACCCATTATTGTGGGTAAGAAACATTTGGTTTCAGTAAATGCAAGTAGGTAGGGATTTTTGTTTGTTTGTTTTGTGTTTCATTTTTTTTCTAGTACTTTCAGTAGACAGCTTATTTTCTCCTGAGATACTAATAAAACTTCCTTGCTTGTTCAGGCTTTTATGAGACTTAAGCTGTGATTGGCCAGGATGCAATGGTAACTACTTGAGCAATTCTCCTGGAGGAAAGATGTCTTGTGTGAGGCACAATGTTGAGGTTTGACTTTAGTGTGTCCTAGAATAGGAAAAGCTAAATTTCTGGTACTTTATCAGGTCCACCCCTAAAGATCATTCATCCGTTTGTCAAATAGCTCTGGCTCCCTTTCCCTTAAATCATCTCTCTGAGAATTTGCATTATTTGATCTATATGTGTAGTTTTTTTCCTAACAAAGGAATCTCTTTAACTGGATTTTCATTTGGAAAGTCTAACTAGCCTTCTTTTTTATCCCTCAAGTTTTCTGTGCTGAGAGCAAGTTCCATAATTTTAAGAGCTATTATTTGCAGGTGACATTGGAAGGCAACATACAACAGCCACAGTCACCATGTAACACATCTCTTATCTTTTAGCTGAAATTTGCCAGGTCAATTATGAGTGAGTCTTCCTAATTTAGCCTGCCCTTGCAGTCCAAATATTATATTCAGCCTCTGAGCACAGGAAATAGAATCTAAGTTACAAATTGCTTATGATAGTAATAGTGTTACTGTAAGGCCCTAATAGGAGAAGACTCATGTCAAGTAGAGGCTAAGACTTAAGATGGTATGTTAGGTGAAATGTCAGAGTCCAGTTTGAAGACAGAAACCACACAATTTGAACAGGTATAAATTGGAAGCAAAGTAGTGAGGAAATGGGCAAATAAGAAAGTTAACCAGAAATGCACATAATCTAGAGGAAATAGATACGAAGAACAAAGAGTGCTGAGATGGAACTGCCAAGGTGAAGCCCTTCTTCCATTCTTTAGGTCTATGAAGTCGTGGAAGTGTCTTATTTTTGACACTTGAAAAAAATATCTGCCCTCTCTATTGCCAGAAAAGTCCTTCCATACAAAGATGCTACTGGGAGACGGGTGCTGTACCTGGAAGTTGTAGACCCTCTTTACATGCATATTCATCCATGTCTCAGAGAGCTGGCGACAGGCCATCTTCTCAGCATGAGGTTGTGTGCGCAGCTTTCCAGATTCTTAGTTATTTGGAGCCTTTAAAGTACATACCCAGGCCAGAGTAGATGGAGTAGGAGCTACCTCAGCCAGAGTGCTGCTCACTGTGTATGTGGGTCTTCTGGTTTAGCCATTGGTGTCACATAAAACAGGTGGAGAAGAATGTGGGTGGTTCCGTATTGAAGAGATCTGTGCACTGATAGAAATATTTCTGAAAAAAAAAGGCAGGACCATCAATTGGATCCAAAGCTTATCTTTTAACATCATCATAGCCAGTTACAAAGAAACTATGTGGAGAACTCTCTTTCTCCCTGTGTTCCTTCATTACCATCAACTGACAAGAACTAACACTGTACCAGATGGTAAAAGAAAAACAAGTTATTGTGTCCACACCATTGTCATAGAACAGACAAAAGAAACGTGTAACTGAGAATTGGCAAATCAAAATGAGCCAGGCACTATTATGAATACATATTGCCTAATCTTGCATATCTATGTGTGCATATTTATCAAATATATTTGATGATTGTCTACCTAGGAAATTAAGAAGGGAGTGATTTATCAGTCAGATTGTATTTCTCCATGGCCAAAGTTTACCTCGCAGCTCCCCAATTTCCTCAACACATCTGGATGAATCATGAATGAGTGCTAAGCAGTGACAGTGGATGTCTCATGCCCTCAACAGGTGCGCGGTGCTGGTGTATCATGAGGTGTTCTCGTACTCTCCAGAGCTTATCAAGATGATGATTGCATGTGGGTTAGTTACTTTTCTTGTTGCTGTGACTGAACACCTGACAAGAATCAACTTGAAGTTTTATTTACGCATGGTTCTGATGAGAGTAGCCATCACTAGGGAAGGCATTATGAAAGAAGTGTGAGGTAATTGGTTACATCATGACCACAGCCAGGAAGCAGAGAAAGGTGAATACTGTCACTGAGTTAACTTCCTAGCCCCCTTTACTGACTCCAGCATCCCAGTCAATAAGATATGGTTATCCAGATTATGGTTGGACTTCCTCTTCAATTATGGAAACACCATCATAGGCACACTCAAAATATGCTGCACTAATATCCTTCCTGAGTATCATGTCTTAACGTAATCACACTGGCAGTTGAAACTAACCATGGAGGTATGATTGCTACAACAGTGATTGGGAAGATGAGGCAAAATGATTTGTTACTGATGCTCTAGAAATCAGTGATAATGAGATAAACTCGAAGCATGTGGGTATACAGGTCCGGTCGTATCACCTTGAGACATCTGAATCGTACTCCTGCTGTCATGGGAATCCATGCTTGGTCCTTTTTTTTTTTTTTTTGATATTGTTAATCTGACATTTTAATTGTTTGAAAACTTTGCAATGCATATAACTGTGTTTTTATCAAATACAGCACCATTCCCCCTTCAGTTTCTCCCCTATTATCCCCTACTACTTTCCCTTTAGACCCTATGTGTTCTTGTATGTTCTTTTAAGCCTACTGTGTCCATTTAGTGATACACTACTATTGCATGACTATAGAATCATCTACTGGAACAAGAATAACCTTTCAAAAGCTGTATCCCTGAAGAAAATTTACTCCTCCTTCCTTAGTAGGCATCAATTGACAGTAGCTTCTCAGCTAGGGTGGAACTTCACGAGTCCCTCCCCCATTCATGCTAAGACTTTGGGTGGCTTCATTTTGTTCTCTAGTTCCAGGGGATCCAAAGCCCTCTTCTATGTATGTGGTTCACAAACACACATGAAGGTAAAACACTCTCATGTATAAGAGAAATACATATAAAAGGAAATAAAATAAATAAAAAAGCTAGGCAAAGTAGCATGCTTTTGTATTCAAAACCCAGGGATATCGAGACAAGTGGTTCCTAGGATAGCCAGCCTAGGCTATATAAAGAGTTAGAGCCTCTAAAAAACCCTGTCACATTGTTTATCTTGGTTTGTTTCTGGGACTCCTCTCAGTGGGTTCAGGGCCTATCCCAAACTCTTAAGCTGGCTTTTGGGAACCTGTTCTCCATACTAGGTTGCGTTTCCCTGCCTTAATACAAAAGGAAAAGCTTAGTCTTACCTCAGCTTGATATGTTGTGCTGTGTTGACACCCATGGGAGGCCTGCCGTTTTATGAACAGAAACAGAAGGAATGGATAGAGGGAGGGTAGTGGGGGAGGTAAAGGAGGAGAGGTGGGAAGGGAAACTGTAGTTGAGATTCAAAATAAATGTAAAGAGTTAATAAAAAATAAAAAATCCTGTCATAATGAAAATGGAGAGTGGTATCTAAAAGAACATGGTTCTATGGCATCCACATACATGTGCATACATTTTCACCAGGTGCATTTGCACACACACAAATGAACACACTTATGAAAAGTAAAAGTGAGAGAATTGCCAGGGTAGAGGCAATGCATTCACTTTGAATATATGTGTTTTACAAACTTTATAGTTTTACCTTTGTTTTAATATTTTAAATTATATGTTATCACTGGGGTGAGGAAGTGAGAAAAATGGCTCATATTTAGAAGTAGAAGCTACCATCAGTGGGTTTCCAAGTGTTTCTAAACTCCACCATATAAAACATTTGTCTGTGAGTAGGTTGGAGCTATAATGCACAGTGCTGAGACATTTTACCCGCAGGAATGTTTCCCTCTCAGTTTGGTGAAAATGACTTCCTAGTTCAAACACACAGTATTGAATTTAGTAGTCTCCCCCATATGTTTGCCACGTTTTAATGGATCCAAAGACTGCGTGTTTTATCTGCCTCCTCTCTATTATGCATCAGAGGAAAGACTTTACCAGAAAACACTTCACCAGTTCTCAAGGGTGTTCTGAAAAAATATTTTATTAATATTGGTAGGGAAGAAAGCTCAGCTATTCCTGTGCAGTGACCCAAAGAAAGCATGTTTTAAGATACTCTATGATGATAATTCTGAATGAAATTAACATTTAATTTGTGATCTGAATTTTAAAGACTTTCTTCTGAACTTAAACCTTAGTTTCCAAAGAATCTGTTTTTCATTCTGAAATTCATTTTTCTCTGAGATTTAGTAGATTTTAGATCTGAGAGATCAAATTTTCAGTTCACTTAATACTCACTGTTAAAGTCTCAATAAGTTGAGATTTGGTAGCAATATTGTCAGAAAGTTTGCAGATTACTGTGCTTCTTAATGGATTATGTCATCTCTTGTACTCAGGGACCATTAAAGACTTTCCCATAGCTTTTGGCATCAACTTTTTTTTGCATGTGTTTGCTGAGTTATTAAAATACTTTTCTCTCCTACTATCATCAGCTCTATCAGTTAAGGACAATTATTAAAAATTAGGGTTTAAGTGTCCCTTTAGTATGCAGAATTAAGCATTTAACCAAACAAAATAAAACACACTGTTTTGTTAAAGAATAAAACTGGAAACCTACAATGATATATTCCTCCCTGTGGCTATTAATAACATTCCATTGAATTTATCAAAACTTTCCCTCTGCATATATTCTCAGTTTCTCAAAGTGCTTCAAGACTTCCCAATAGTTTTTTGTAATCATTGTTGTTTAGTGTTACATGTTGATGAGTTTCAGCACAGTTAAGAGACACACAGTACTCAATTGTTCTTTGTTTTACCTGTTTTATATTTATTGATATAAATAATGACTTTACATAGGCTTTTTAGACATATTTTAGTTTTGAAAAAACATTTCTATAAAGAGATTCCAAGATGGGGAAAATATATGAACTGTCATCTGTTTAAGAAAGATTTTTAATCTCTATTCAAACTATCTGTCAAATTAATGTTTTCAACTTTAATAATCTGTAGAAGGCAGAATTCTTTTAAAGTATTCAGTGCTTTAATATAGGAAAAAATATTTGTTTTTCTTACAACAATAACAGGTTAAATAAATATATATTATTCATAAAAGGTCACCAAACTCTCATTATTGACAACTTGAAAGTTATCTTCTGGAGGGATGCCAGACACCTTGTAAATGTATAATGACTTATCAACATTTGTCAATTATGTCATTTGATCATTTACCTGGGGCTACGGGGTTCCTTGGTTCAGGGGTCTTTTCTACAGACTCCTCGGGTAACCCTGTCCCTGATCTGTTTGGTTCTGACTCCATAGATGATGGGGTTGAGCATGGGAGGAACCAGCAGGTAGACATTAGCAAACATGATGTGCACAACTCGGGGCACATGGTGGCCAAAGCGGTGAGTGAGGAAGGTGAAAAGGGCTGGGATATAGAAAGCCAAGATAACACAGACATGGGAAGCACATGTACCAAAAGCTTTGAGACGGGCTTCACCTGAGGGCAACCTCAGCACAGTTCTCAGAATCATCACATAAGATACACTGATGACAATTATATCAAAGCCAACCACAGAGAAAGCCACAAAGAGCCCATATCCACGATTGATTTTGGTATCAGCACACACCAACTTGAGCACAGCCATGTGCTCACAGTAGGACTGGGGAATGACCTTGCTGGGACAGAAGGGCATCCTGGAGATCATGAAGCAGAAGGGGCTCACCCACAGCAGCCCTCTGACCATCACAGCTGTCCCCAGTTTGACGACTACAGATGTGGTCAGGATGCTGGAATGTCGGAGTGGGAAGCAGATGGCCACGTAGCGGTCCAAGGCCATAGCCATGAGCACCCCAGACTCCACAGAAGAAAAGGCATGTATGAAGAACACCTGAATGAGGCAGGCATGGTATTCAATCTTATGATCATGAAACCAGAGTATGGCAAGCATTTTAGGTTGTGTGGAAGAGGATA
The DNA here is from genome assembly GCF_014885135.2 of Alexandromys fortis. Taxonomy (NCBI): domain Eukaryota; kingdom Metazoa; phylum Chordata; class Mammalia; order Rodentia; family Cricetidae; genus Alexandromys; species Alexandromys fortis. Next base: position 96,176 of record NW_026068238.1, read on the forward strand.
GGACCAGGTCAGTGGTAGCCAGCATGGCCAGGAAGAGATACATGGGCTCATGCAGTGTGTGGTCAATCCGGATTATGTGTAGAATGGTGACATTCCCAGTCACTGCCAAAATATACATGACACAGAATGGAAAGGCAACCCAAAATTGATAATTCTCCAGCCCTGGGATTCCAAGCAAGATGAAGAACAGAGGGTGGGAAGAGTTATACCTTGAAGCCACCATGGGAAGATAGTTATTGTTTTCTCAGCAATGAAGGTAATCTGTTCTCTGTGGATAATAACAATGAAATGAATGTTATTGATTATAAATCTTTTGAATGATTCTATTGGGGTTTTATCCAAAATGTTAAGGATTAATACAAACAACTTTGCAGCCTGAAGTGATGTAGCTCATTGACATGTTGATGAGGAGAAGTTTTGAGCATATGGACTCTCATACACTCTCCATATCAGTATCTCCAGGACAGTAAGTTACACTAGTGGAAATATATCTTGACCAATAATGCTCCAGTCAGCTCCATGTTTCTATTATTTACAACAGAAGAGATAATTCAGTCTTGCCCATATGACCACATCCCTCTCATGGAAGACAATACTCCTTAAAAGACCCTAACTATTTAGGGCTGATGACTTAACATTAACTCTAAGTGAAGCCTGGAGAAGATTTTGGAGTATAGCAGAGCTGACTGACCTAGTGACTCCTGTAACTAAACACAATACCATCACTATATGCACCCCCCCTATACCAGTGTACACCTGTACCTAACACAATACCGTAGGTATATGCATCTTCCCAGACTGGAAGTTAGGATGTGCTTTCTGTAGAGGTCAATTAAAATATCCCTGCTTCTGTAAGCACTATAGGCTCCATTGTAACTAATCACTTTAACCTTGAGTACAAAGAGGCCCTACTCATCAAAGTGTGTGTGTCTATGTGGTCCAACAAATCTTTATTTTTTTTTAAAGCCCACGAGCTGCATTTATCCATCAACTGCAGTTTACCAGCCCTGTTCTTTAGTCAGCCTGGAACCCTGTTCTACCTCAGTCACCTCTGTGCCTCATACAGAGTAGGACTTCAATAAATGTTTGTTAAGGGGAAGGACAAAAGAACTCTGTTATTCAGTAGCAACAGACATTCATTACATAGCAATATCCTACATGTCTCATCATAGCTCACATAACCCTGCTTTGAGCCATACCCCCAAGACAGGCTTCTTTATCTTTCTTTTATTTTATTGATTTTGTTGAGTTACACATTTTTTTCTGTTCCCCTCCATTCCTCTTCCCTCCCCTTAACCTGTTCCCATGATCCCTATGCTCCCAATTTACTCAGGAGATCTTGTCTTTTTCTACTTCCCATGTAGATTAGATCCATGTATATCTCTTAGGATTCTCATTGTTGTCTAGGTTCTCTGGGATTGTGATTTGTAGGCTGGTTTTCTTTGCTTTATGTTTAAAAGCCACTTATGAGTGAGTATATGTGATAACTGTCTTTCTGTGTCTGGGTTACCTCATGCAATATGATGTTTTCTAGCTGCATCCATTTGCCTGCAAATTTCAAGATGTCATTTTTTTCTGCTGTGTAGTACTCCATTGTGTAAATGTAGCATATTTTCCTTATCCATTCTTCAGTTCAGGGGCATTTACATTATTTCCAGTTTCTTTATCTTTCTAGAAGTTGCCTTGCATCATCGTATTTTTGGGTAAAACCTCTCTTTGCTTGTGATGTACATGGGTTATTTCTGCTCTGATGCTACTGTGGACTACACATTTTCTCAGTGAGCTGTACAAGGACTCTCACTTGCCTCTCCCTCGGCCACTTCCCTCTGCTTACTTTCAGTAGGAACTGTGTCTTCCTGCTTTGAAAGCTTTAGTTATAATCCTTCTTTAGAAACAAGCTGTTAGCAAAAAAGCAGTTTGAATGTATACCTGTTAGCAACTCATCCTTAGGAACTAACAAATGTTTCAACTTCCTAGTCTAGATGGTGCCTAAAACTGAGTTTTTCTTTCCAGGATCACAAATATGCTTAACCTCCTTCTAATTTTTCCTAGATTTGTTGTGGTTTGACAGAAATGGAGCTCAGAGTTTATAATGCAGACTCTAAGTTGGACATTTTACTTTTTGGAATAGTTGATAACTATATGTTTGGTGTGAGGTCAGGGTTTATGCTTTGTGTTCTCTTTCCAGGCCACCTCTTTTCATCTTGAAAGTCTTGTCGATCCAGGCTTTCTTCTCTTCAGTTTCTGGTCTAATGTCACCGTGAGCTCGTTGGAACCTAACCACTGAATACTCCAGCCACTCACTTAGATAAACTTCCTGAGATGAGACCTTCTTTGTTCCTGGTGAAAACAGGGGGAGAGGTCTGGCTAAAAGCACAACTTTCCACTGTGCAGGGTGTCTCTAACTGTGAAAGCATTGCTGCCTTTTGAAAATTTATAATACAAAGCATAAAATCAACTCTTTCCAACTCATGCAGACCCCTTAATCTTCACTTTACCATGAGAAAAATAAAGTCAGAACCATTAAATGATTTATTTACTATCACATACTAAATCTGCATGAGAGAACTCTCTTGCAGTCAGAGCCTCTGGGGGCACGTGCTGCTGTCTTCACTTGCAATGAGTTATTGGGATTTCCACCCTGGTTGGGCCAAGTAGGAATGGTCGCCTATTGTGACAAAGGCTGATATAAAAGGAATTTGCACAACTGTATACTGAATTGGGGACACACGTAAATTTGAACTAGGACCCATGCTACTTCACTTGCCTGAATTCTGTGGATCAAGTTCCAGCTTGTGCTACTCTGGGCTTCTCTGAGATGTTATTTCTTCTTAGTATCTGTGACTCGGTCTTGGAGGTTAGATGCAGGAGTCGCTTATTCTGTATATTTCTGTAGTCTGGTAATCCCCCTCCACACACACCATCTACTGTCAGTTATCCGCAAACAATTTCTTTAAAAATCCATTTTGTCTCTCTTCTCTTTTGTCTACAAATCCCCCTCAACAATGGACCACCACAGAAAAGACATGCTTACTGTTCTCTTTTGCTAGCTCAGAATCTGATTTCCTTCCATGGATACCATAGAAAAACAGAGGCAAACTAGGATTTGAGTGCAGAGTGGGAGTCTGGGTGATTACTACGTGCCTGTTTCTTCACCATGCTACACCCTCTGAGTATTATAGAATTCAGTTCCTTCCCTATTGTAAACTCCTTTGCCTGTCTCCCTCAAACATACTTAAAAAGGAAAGACAAAAATCAAAGACATTTCGTGGACAGTAAACAAGAATTTGACATATCTTGCCAATTATGTTCAATGTGAGAAACATTCAACATGAAAACACAATTTACCAAATCATTATTAGCTTTAAGGATCAGAATATACAATTTCTAAGCATATTGAAAAAAGAACAATGTAATTTACTGTCACAAATACCCTTTTTTCTCTAAGTTATTATTAAATATATTCTCTTATTTTTTCTAATATGATAGATTTCTTACTATCATAATGTGTCTTGGTGTAATTGAGTCATCTACTTTGGGATCATTATGGCTAGCATGATCACACCGTGGGTTTCTGACTCAGCTTTTAAATTCTCCACATAAAATCTAACTTGTAGAAAATGTGTAGAATTTGGTGAAGGAAATTTAATTATAAGAGCTGTGACCCCAAGTTGAGGACAGCTTAGCTTGCATCAGGGAATGTGGGATGAATGCAAGGTACCTGTTGGCTCTGTTGGGTATCCTTCACTTCACCCGTGCAGGGAAATTCTTGTGTCCTTCAGTCAAAAGCGCTGCTGAAGTTAGTTAAGAGGTGACAGAAAAAACTGGACAAGATCTTGTTACTGAATAGCTTCAGAGAGATGGAAGCATTGTTTTCTCACTTTAAAGTATCTAATCTTTCAGGTAAAGTTTTAATAACTGAGCATGTAACCTTCTTTCAGGCGGGGTTGTGTCTGGTGTAGTCTTCCTGCCTTTTTAGGTCTCGCTGCAGAGTACAGTGGGGATTGTTATCCATTCTTCCCATCACCAAGTGCTGTTTGGCGTTCACACACCTCTGGAACTCAAGGTCCCAGGGATGTACAGTTCATAGCTTTGCCTTCTAGTGTCACGGAGACTCTGTGAGTCCCACTGCTCTCTGGAAAGGGAAGATATGCCTATGGCTCAAAAAGCACTTACCCTAAAGACTTTTCATTTATTGACTAAGCTCAGCATGTCTACAAGCAGTTCTAACAAGCCCCTGGGATCCAGCTTTTGGCAGAGACCTTAAATTAGGGTTTATTTGAAGGAACATGCCTTGCTTTCTCTTCCCTTTGATAATTCTGTCTCCATTTCTAAGGCTCATTGTCTCATTCTCATCTTGGCTTCCTCTGAGACTAGGTTGCAAAGATGGTGTTAACTCCTAACTTCCCTTTATCCTCTGTGCAAGTGAACATAAAAACTTGAGGTTAGAATGCATTGCAAGAGTTGTGGTATGATTACAAGAGTATGAGCAATTGTATACACTCATTGTTTAATTAATCTGAGGGTATATGTGAAATTTGAAAGTTCGTTCATATTCATGTTTATATGTGTATATGAGGTTTGTTAATAAATATGTAATTAAGGGACTGAATACAAACATAACAAATATATATTTATGAAGTTAATGTGCAAGTATATTAATAATGCATATTATTGTTCTGTAATACATATTGGTGTGATAACATCGTTTTTTATTTAATGACTATAGATTACATATACTTTGTGAATGCATGGGCCTAGCTGATAATGTGGGATGGCATATCTGTGTGTGTGTGTGTGTGTGTTGTGCATGCCAGCAATGTCACAGTGCTTCAGTGTACACTGTGGTAGCTGTGATTGCAAAGCCTCTCTCTTATGAGGGAATGATGATTCAGAGAAGAAAAGAAATTTCGGCAGAGAATCTACCTGTCCTTCCTGGGCCTTTCTAAGGCTGGAAGGCCCTCCTCATTCAACATGAGTATCCCAAACCAGTACAGGCTCCATCTATTTTTTTTCTGTCAGTAAATCTTAAATTTTTTAAAAGGTGGCAGAATAGTAAGAAAAAAGAATTTACTTAAAAAAAAAAAGATTTATTTAAGCAAAATAAAATCAGGAGGCACACCCCTATAACCCCAGCACTGAGAGGGTGAGGCAGGATGGCTGCCTTCTTTTTGGCATGCATAAGTATAACAGGCCTTGTTTCGTCTCACCCAAACAAGTGTTTTGTTAGTTTTCTCTTCAGCTCCAAATCTGATCAAATTAGCTGGGGAGGAATATTAGTCTAAATTCTATCTGTTCAATTCTAGAGGATCCTGGATTGTATTAGCAGTGAAATGAGTAGTCATGCTTCCAGAGAAAACCTATGTGTTCTGACCGGTCACTTATTATGTTTAACTTTTATTCCTCTTACATTAGTATGACAGTTCTTAAGTCCCATCTCACAGGGAGATTTACCTAATAATATATCATTGTATATATTACTTTTTTACTTGAGATCATCCTGGATGGCAATTACTTTCTCCTCTAATTTGACTATAGTCCTTGTGTAAAAGTGGGAACATGGACACAGAGATATACTGATGGGTGCTGCGTGGATGAGAGATGGACACAGAGACACTCCCACTGTTGGGGTGCTGTGTTGTTTAGATATGGACACAGAGACTCCCACTGTTGGGGTGCTGTGTTGTTTAGATATGGACACAGAGACTCCCACTGTTGGGGTGCTGTGTTGTTTAGATATGGACACAGAGACACTCCCACTGTTGGGGTGCTGTGTGGATGAGAAGGTGGACACAGAGACACTCCCACTGTTGGGGTGCTGTGTGGATGAGAAGGTGGACACAGAGACACTCCCACTGTTGGGGTGCTGTGTTGTTTAGATATGGACACAGACACTCCCATGGTTGGGGTGCTGCATGGATGAGACTGCAAACTTGCAGTGCTGGATCCATAAGCCAAGGTACCCATGAAGCCAACTGGCAGGCATGTGTGTAGAAATTCTCTCTCAGGATCAAAAACAGAAACCAGTCCCACTGACACCTTGATTCTAGACTCCTGCCCCCCAGAACTGGGCTCTAACAGGGCCTGCTGTGTAAGCTACTTGAAGGCTAATTTCTCTGCACTTACCAAAACACATACTGCAACTCAAAAAAAAAAAATCACAGGGAAAGTAAAAGATTACTTTTCTATAGTTCTATAATCACATTTCCCATTGCAATTACTGCTAATATTGGCTACATATGAAATTGTAATACTTTAAATATGCTTGTTCATTCCTTGAGAACTTTGTAAAGTTTTCTTTGACCATTCTAATTTCTCTTCACACCCTTCCCCCAGGTCCTCCCTTGTTTTCCCACTCAACTTTCCTCATGATTGCTGTCTTAAAAACAAGACAAAGCAAAATAAAATATAGAATCAAGATTTTAAGCATACAAAATTTAATTATTTATATTCACATATGAGCTAACTGCACTTAAGGATATCGGGGAATGCCAGGAATTAGGAAAACTCGCGAGCCATCTTAGAGGTCTCAGAGCAGCAGCGCCACCAGAACTCAGACCTCCATCCAGAGCCACTGAACCCAAAACATCTCCGCAAGAAAACACTGTTGCATGGCCCTGAGATGCCTACCATTTGATTGTCCTTGTGAGCAGATGGCCACAGTTATTACTGAGATACTATAAAAATCTGTGAGCAGACAAGCGAAAGAAAATTTAAATTCTAGAGAACACATAAATAGTATTCCAGGAAGCTGTGATCAAAATTAAACAGAAATTTCACATGGCTTTGGACAGTTGAGTCAGTATGAAAGGCAAGGATCACTTTTCTTTGGAGGACTCAGTGATGTTTCTTCCAGTGATTTTTGTGAGCTAAGGTAGTGTGACCTCCTCTCTAGTCATTACATGTATTCTCTGCTTAATTGTCTAACTGTGCGGCAGGCATAATTCATTTGCTTTTAAAATGTGAATAGCCTAAATAAAATCAAATATGAAGATAAAGCTATAGATGGAATGTTACTTGATATATCTTCCCCAGGGATGCATTATGCTGCATTTGACTGAATAGAAAAGGAGGAAGAGGGAACCAAGGAAGCATACGAGCCTGCTGACTCTACATAGCAGAAAGTGGAACTGAGTCCAAAGGTAGAGAGAAATGAAGCCTGGTATCAGTGGCCATCAGGGAGATGCAAACCTGACAGTGATCCTAGAAGTGGAGATGTACACTCTGAGGTGGGATAAACATTAGTGTAATCATTATGGCAAATGCTATGGAGAGAGCCCTAAAGACTAAACATAGATCCACCATGGGATCCAACTCATACAGTGTTGGGCATTCAATGGAAATGACCTCACTGCACCGCAGAGCTTTGCATTCTCATGTTTAGGTCGGACTGTTTCTAACAAACAAATAAAATATGGAATTGAATGAAGTGTCTATCCACAGACGAATGAAGGAAGAAAATTCAGCAGCAGGAAGACGCCTGGTCTGCTGAGAACTAGGTTGGATATAGGTGGACGGTCACCATTCCTGAATGCTGGGCTTTATTTGATATGGCAGAAGTTTAGTCTTCCAAATGGGCACCAATTCAAAGCTGTACAAAGAAAGACTATATTGTGAAGGCAGAGTCCTAAGCACTAATCTAGTCTATCAAGAATATTGTTTTGTTTCCTTGTTTGTTTAATAAAGTCAAAAGCTAAGCAACAGTGCTTGGTGAATGTGGGCTGACGACACTCTCCACATGAACCATAGACCATCAAAACCCCAGTGCGAGTGTCATCCTTTCAGTGATTGGTCAGGAGGGTCCAAGTGACCCTACAAGTGATCTTGGTTGCCTGCTGGGGACTGAGTGTGGGCAGCGCTGCTGAAAACATGACATAATTAGGACAAGAGAGTCAGATTTGAGCAGGATTTCCTGAATTTCTCTCTCCAGTGGGCCTGTCTTCACAGTAGCAAAAATATCTATTTATTGTTATAAATGTTTTGGTGTGTGTATAGACATAGATATATTTATTAATATGATTTTTAGTTCATAGAGCAAAATGTAATATAAAATGTAACATTCTTTAAACTTTCTTATCTACTCACTCACATGTTATTTATGATTTTGGGGGCTTTTTGTGAATAACCAGAACAATAATTTTCCATCTTTTAGTCACCTCTAGATTAGGGCTTCTCAGTATGTATGACTCTATAAACAATTGAGTGGACTAGTCCTTTGTTTTGAGGGAAGAATGTATATATTTTAGAGTGTATAGTAGCAGTCTTGGAATCTACTTTCTAGATTCCTGTAGCTTTTTCTCCCATGTTATGACAACCAAAAAAGACTTCAGACATTACCAAATGAAACTTTGGGAGAAAAGTGACACTGTTCTTGCTAGATCATTTTTAAGTGAGAAATGCATATGTACTTTTCTCTTAATAATGTTTGAGGAATTACAGTAGTGCTGTTTTCAAAATCCTCGACCAAGGTAAGCCTTGGTCATGTGCAAGATGAGGACTCATAATCTTAACTGATGTTCTCATTGGATTATGGCATGCTGGGAAGACTATTTGAATATCATTAAGTTGTGAGTTCCACAGAAAGAAAAAACAGAAACTTTAAAACTACAGAATAGGAAGAATTTCCACCTTTGATTCTGAATAAAAAAAAATGTAAGTTAGTAGGTCCTAGAGACTTGGAATTGTTAGGTTAAATTCCCCAGTGTAACCTGATGTTTTCTTGTGGAAACTCCACTTATAGAAATTGCACCATGCATTATAGAGGGTTCAGGGTAAAAAGACTTCTGAGATTACACAATCTAAGGATCAAGATAATTTTGAAGAAGAGTTCATGCCTGAAAATCCTATGGCCCTCTGCCGGCTAGAGTACTCCTATGTATTTGCATGATGAATGCAGTTGAAAATAAGAATGTTTGTCAATGGCAACTCATTTCCTTAGTTATGTGAGTTAGCTTGGGAGGGTAACAAGTATGACCTTAGACATAAGTCCTTGCCAAGGCCATTGGGGAGGTGAGAGCAAGACACACACAGCGCTGTTTCCCTCTGCATGAACTCTGTTATCCCAAGAACTGGCCAGCAGCTGGCTTCCTTAACTTCTTTGATGTAGAATTCTTATGTTTTACTTTTTGAGATTATAATATAATTCCAACAATTTTTCCTTCCTTTCCTCCCTCCAAATCCTCCCATGTGCCTAAGCCAGGTACCAGGGATTCCAGAGGTACTATTTCTAGAGTTACACGCAGAGTCAGTTTAAACTACTGTGGACTGAATCACCACTAATGACAAGTAGTTCCTGTTGCTTCCCACATCTCTATACTTAAATATCCAACAAATATAAGTGCAGGAAAAATTTATGTAGTTTATATCTCAAGGGATGATACATGCTCACTTGGCTCTCTTTCTAGGCCCATTGTGAGGAGAATTATCTTGGTAGTGGGAATGTGTGGTGGAGGGTCTTTATGCTGGACAAGAAGTTGAGAAAATCTGGAAACGGCAAAAGGTCAGAAGAAAATATACTTCTAGGACTATATCCTCTGTGACCTGATCCTCCAACTAGATTCCACTGTATAAATATCACTGCCTCCCAATAACACAATCATATTATGAATACATCCAGGGACAAATCATCCATCATGTGAGAAATTTCATTAATTGTCTTCGGAGATAAACTCACAGATGCATTTAGAAGTGTACTGAATTCCCCAGGCAGGTCTTAATCCAATTTAATCCAATCAAGTTTATGATCAAGATTAATTATTAATATAGAGATGCAGAATTCAAGAGCAGCCAGGAAAGAATCCAAGATTAGGCAAGACAAAGGGACCAGGGTTGTGAACGTTCTGAGTAGGACCAATAGCAATGGCCTGGAAAGACGTGAGTGCTTTAGAACTTTGCAGTGGCAACGGTAGGAAATCAGCCTGTCAACAGCATTGACCACGCTGCCATCATTTGAGACAGTGAGGTAAAATGAACCAACACTGACTAGATAATAGATCCTCCCAATCAAGGTTTATTGCTTCTGTTCTGCGTAAGGAATGCCACATATTCTACCAACCCTCTTAATAGTTCTTAAATCAAGCTAACTTGAGGAAAAAGTCTTCAAAAAAGTCCTTAGTGATAAAAAGCTGCTTCCCTGTTCCTTCACTTCTTCACTGTGCCCTGTTTCTAGTCTTTACCAGCTAACTCCTTCTGTGTGGACTCAAGCTACTCTTTCTCTATCATAATGTGAACTGCTCAGCGTCCCTGTGAAGGGAATGCACTTATGCATGTCATTTCCTTTACAGTTCCTTGACTAGTGATAGCAAGCACCAGAGGTGTCCTGCCTCCCTGTACCTTGTAGGGACATCCTTACATGCTGGCAAATGTAAGCTCTTGCAGGTGGCTTTGGGTACTTGAGTTTTTCTGAGGTTGTGAGTCCGTGGGTCTGGGAGATGCTCTGTAAGAACCGTCAGAGGGCAAGTGTGCAGGATGTAGAGTATTTTATGTTTATGATTCAGATAGATAATTGTAAAGATTTGAGTATTTGTGTATATGATTTTTATTTTGCTCATTTGAGTGAAAGAAATGGAATATCACTCTTAATTCTGAAATTCCTTTTGGCTCATTCTCCATCCACACTGTATTAATTTACAATATCACATCTGTGTGTACACATGTGTTTCATGCAAAATTCTCTATTCTAAGAGTCATCAAATTTTTCTATAAAAGGTCAGAATTTAAATGATTTATAATTTTTAGATGAATATGACCTCATCATTTCTGTCCAAGTTGTTTTTTTTCTTGGTCCCATTTCATTCTTTACAAATATAAAAAGGCCCCGAATTTGCACAATAGTCAAAGAGTTGTGTTTGTTTTCAAACCTCTGTGATAGACCCTTAATCGTTGCATAACCTGTGCTGTGAATTGCAACTTATGATGAATACATTGAATGATACTGTCAATAGTAAAGAATTTATTCAGATGTCTGGGTCTGCTCACATAGTACTGTGGTCTGTGTGAACACATCCCCACTTTAGGGAATGCTTCCATGCTACAAAATACTATATTTAATTTACTTAATTTGTCTCTTAAGAGATGTCGTTTGAGATGCTGGGAATATGGTTCTGTCACTTAAGTGTTTTCTGTGAAAGCATGAGGACATAGGTTCAGTTCCTCAGTCCCCACATATCATGCTGGGTATTGGGGTATGTGTCTCTAATCCCGGGACTGAAGGGGAGAGCAAGGGAGATCCTGAGGTTCACTGGCCAGCTAGTCTAGCTGAAATGCAGAGTTCCAGGTTCAGTGAGAGACTTTATCTGAAAAAGTAATGTGAAAAATATAGTGATAATTCATTTGTATTTTAATAAATAAAGCTTACCTGAAGTTCAGAGAGTAAAACAGCCATACTGGTCAGCCTTACAGACCAGGCAGTGGTGGCACGCATCTTTAATTCCAGTAGCCACACTAGTTTGCCATAAAAACCAGGTGGTAGTGGTGCACACTTTTAATCCCAGCCCTAGAGAGGAATATAAAACTGGAAGAGACAGCTCTCACTTACAGTCTCATTTTGAGATTCCTGAAGGCAGGATCACCGTTTTTGGACTGAGGTAGAGGTAAGAGCCAGTGGCTGGCTGTTTTGCTTTTCTGACCTTCAGGTTGAACCCCAGTTTCTGTCTCTGGGCTCTTATTAATCATGCTACAGAAAGACATAGAGGAATACACTTGAAGCATGATCTCTGGTTGTCCATATGCATGAACCTGTACAAATGCATTTAAGAGAACCTGCACACACACACACACACACATATATATATATACATACATACATATGAATACAGAAATATATAGGTGTTATTCTTGCTTAATGGAGGTACCAAAACATTATTGTACTTTCTAGCTTTAGAGTTATTTAAAAATATATCTGAAAATAAATATCTACATATAAATAATGTAAAATTCTTAAATAAAAGTATGAAAAAATGGTTTAAGTATATTCCATACTTTTAAAAAGTTATATTATTTTTATCTCCTAATCTGAGCTATATTAAACTTAACCCAAGTTGTCATTGCAACTGAGATAATTCATGTGGGTTATTAATGTCACCGTAGGTCCTGGAGCAGTTGAACAATATGTGTACTTGGATGCTTCTCAACCTCAGCAGTTGATGTCTCTTTATTCCCACTGATCGGGATCCCAGGCCTTGCACATGCACACATTTTCGCCTCCATCCCTATTTACCTCATGTGTCTTCCAGCCTTCCTGGGAAACTGCACTATCCTCTGTGCCATTAGAACGGAGCCTCCTCTGCATGAGTCCATGTACTATTTCTTCTCCAGGTTGACCTTTTCTGACCTGGGCCTGTCTTTCTCCTCCATTCCCATGATGCTAAGAATATGCTTGTTCAATTCCATGGGGATTTCTGCTGACATGTCCATTGCCCAGGAATTCTTCAATGGATTCACAGATATGGAGTCTTCAGTGCTGCTCACTGTGTCCTTCGATTGCTTTGGCACCCACTGAAATACAGCTCCATCCTCACAAGCTCCACATTTGTGCAAACTGGGCTAGTCTTTGCTGTTAAAAGCATTCTCCTAGTGCTCCCCCTTCCATTGACTTTAAGGAGACTCAGATACTGCCACACGCACCTGTTATCACAGTTCTATAGTCTTCATCAGGATGCCGTGAAGCTGGCCTGCTCTGACAGCAGGGTCAGTTTTTACTATGGTCTGTTTGTTGCACTGTGCATGATGTCAGACTGTGTATTCGTTGCTGTGTCCTATGTGCTCATCTTGAAGACTGTGTTGGGTATTGCACTCCATGGAGAATGGCTAGAAGATCTCAATATTTGTGTCTCCAACATCTGTGCTGTGCTCATCTTCTATGTAACTATCAGTAATTTAGCCGCACCACTTTGCAAAGCATAAGTCTTTATTAGCTATGATTCTGATAGCAGATGCTTTCTTGCTGGTATTACCATTGATGAATCCCATTGTAAAAGCTCATCATATTAGAGTAAAAGCCTTAGAAAAATGGGGTCTACATTCTAAGTAATAGACATGATATTCTCAGAAGCTCCATTTTCTCTACAAGTAGTTACTTTAGAGACAGGACAGTGTTTTATCCTCAAAGGAGATCCACTTGTTTCAATCAGTTAGTTCTGTCACTTTTCTGGCCTAAAGGAGGAAAAGACTTTATATTCCACAGAGCCTCTGTGTTTGGATGATGGAAGACATTTCTCCTTAGACACAAGAAGAAAGAATAAGAATTTCCACAATCTTCTAAAGAAAACATGGGGCATATGGTCTTTTGTTGTTTCTGGAAGTAGACTGAAAGATTCTGGAACTGTTATACATCATGTATTTGTCTCTAATTTTGATCCCTGTTCATGTTGTTGTAGAAAAAGTGTCCCCTAGAGAGCCACTGACACGGCAGAATCAGCAGTGCTGCACGCTGGGAGCCAATACTCATCTTAGCGAGATCCCAAGCAATTGACATCCCAATTAATGTTTGAGGAATACATTCTAGGGTGATGTGAAAGAGGAAAATTTTAAAAAAGGCCTGTCATTTGTCCATCCTGATTTATGGTGAAATAAATTTTAGAGGGGTAAATTATGGAAGGTGATGTGGGAGTGTCATATATCAATCTGTTGATTTCATTGGCTGAGTAATAAAGAAACTGCTGGCCCTGATAGGTTATAAGATAGGTGGGCAGAATAAACAGGATAGGATGCTGGGTGGAAGAGGAAGTGAGGTCAGACTCTGCGCTGCTTCCAGAGGGACCAGACAGTCTGGACAGCTCTGCTGTGGAGCAGAGACGCCATGCTCCGCTCTCCCAGGCAACTCCAACTCAGGATGGACCTAGGCTAGAATCTTCCCGGTAAGCACACCTTGGGGTGCTTACACACATCATTAGAAATGGGCTAGTCCAGGTGCGAGAGTTAGCC